>NC_084909.1:12939540-13239540 GCF_949316345.1 Pungitius pungitius | reverse complement strand
CTACGTTTTGACCCTTATTGTTACTTTTAAAGCTTTTGCAGAAGGAGAAAACAGCTAAAACGCACTGTATGAAGAATGCTTGAGCTTACACTGTTTCTTTTAAGCAAATGACCTCTTTTCATCATTATCATCATGGTATGAAGGATTAGGCATAGTTTTAGAACCTGATTCACTCAACTACGTTTTGACCCTTATTGTTACTTTCAAAGCTTTTGCAGTAGGAGAAAACTTCTAAAACGGATTGTTGAAGAATGCTTGAGCTTACACTGTTTCCTTTAAGGAAATGACCTGTTTTCATCATTATCATCATGGTATGAATGATTAGGCATAGTTTTAGAACCTGAATCACTTAACTACGTTTTGACCCTTATTTTTACTTTCAAAGCTTTTGCAGAAGGGGAAAACAGCTAAGACGGACTGTATGATGAAATGCTTGAGCTTACACTGTTTCTTTTAACCAAATGACCTGTTTTCATCATTATTATTATGGTATAAAAGATTAGGTATAGTTTTAGAACCTGATTCACACAACTACGTTTTGAACCTTATTGTTACTTTCAAAGCTTTTGCAGTAGGAGAAAACTTCTAAAACGGATTGTATGAAGAATGCTTGAGCTTACACTGTTTCCTTTAAGGAAATGACCTGTTTTCATCATTATCATCATGGTATGAAGGATTAGGCATAGTTTTAGAACCTGATTTACTCAACTACGTTTTGACCCTTATTGTTACTTTCAAAGCTTTTAAAGACGGAGAAAACAGCTAAAACGGACTGTATGATGAAATGCTTGAGCTTACACTGTTTTCTTTAAGGAAATAACCTGTTTTCATCATTATCATCATGGTATGAATTATTAGGCATAGTTTTAGAACCTGATTCACTCAACTACGTTTTGACCCTTATTGTTACTTTCAAAGCTTTTGCAGTAGGAGAAAACTTCTAAAAAGGATTGTATGAAGAATGCTTGAGCTTACACTGTTTCCTTTAAGGAAATAACCTGTTTTCATCATTATCATCATGGTATGAATTATTAGGCATAGTTTTAGAACCTGATTCACTCAACTACGTTTTGACCCTTATTGTTACTTTTAAAGCTTTTGCAGAAGGAGAAAACAGCTAAAACGCACTGTATGAAGAATGCTTTAGCTTACACTGTTTCTTTTAAGCAAATGACCTCTTTTCATCATTATCATCATGGTATGAAGGATTAGGCATAGTTTTAGAACCTGATTCACTCAACTACGTTTTGACCCTTATTGTTACTTTTAAAGCTTTTGCAGAAGGGGAAAACAGCTAAAACGCACTGTATGAAGAGTGCTTTAGCTTACACTGTTTCTTTTAAGCAAATGACCTGTTTTCATCATTATCATCATGGTATGAAGGATTAGGCATAGTTTTAGAACCTGATTCACTCAACTACGTTTTGACCCTTATTGTTACTTTTAAAGCTTTTGCAGAAGGAGAAAACAGCTAAAACGCACTGTATGAAGAATGCTTGAGCTTACACTGTTTCCTTTAAGGAAATGACCTGTTTTCATCATTATCATCATGGTATGAAGGATTAGGCATAGTTTTAGAACCTGATTCACTCAACTACGTTTTGACCCTTATTGTTACTTTCAAAGCTTTTAAGACGGAGAAAACAGCTAAAACGCACTGTATGAAGAATGCTTGAGCTTACACTGTTTCCTTTAAGGAAATGACCTGTTTTCATCATTATCATCATGGTATGAATGATTAGGCATAGTTTTAGAACCTGATTCACTCAACTACGTTTTGACCCTTATTGTTACTTTTAAAGCTTTTGCAGAAGGAGAAAACAGCTAAAACGCACTGTATGAAGAATGCTTGAGCTTACACTGTTTCTTTTAAGCAAATGACCTCTTTTCATCATTATCATCATGGTATGAATTATTAGGCATAGTTTTAGAACCTGATTCACTCAACTACGTTTTGACCCTTATTGTTACTTTTAAAGCTTTTGCAGAAGGGGAAAACAGCTAAAACGCACTTTATGAAGAGTGCTTGAGCTTACACTGTTTCTTTTAACCAAATGACCTGTTTTCATCATTATTATTATGGTATAAAAGATTAGGTATAGTTTTAGAACCTGATTCACACAACTACGTTTTGAACCTTATTGTTACTTTCAAAGCTTTTGCAGTAGGAGAAAACTTCTAAAACGGATTGTATGAAGAATGCTTGAGCTTACACTGTTTCCTTTAAGGAAATGACCTGTTTTCATCATTTTCATCATGGTATGAAGGATTAGGCATAGTTTTAGAACCTGATTCACTCAACTACGTTTTGACCCTTATTGTTACTTTTAAAGCTTTTGCAGAAGGAGAAAACAGCTAAAACGCACTGTATGAAGAATGCTTGAGCTTACACTGTTTCTTTTAAGCAAATGACCTCTTTTCATCATTATCATCATGGTATGAAGGATTAGGCATAGTTTTAGAACCTGATTCACTCAACTACGTTTTGACCCTTATTGTTACTTTTAAAGCTTTTGCAGAAGGAGAAAACAGCTAAAACGCACTGTATGAAGAATGCTTGAGCTTACACTGTTTCTTTTAAGCAAATGACCTCTTTTCATCATTATCATCATGGTATGAAGGATTAGGCATAGTTTTAGAACCTGATTCACTCAACTACGTTTTGACCCTTATTGTTACTTTCAAAGCTTTTGCAGTAGGAGAAAACTTCTAAAACGGATTGTATGAAGAATGCTTGAGCTTACACTGTTTCCTTTAAGGAAATGACCTGTTTTCATCATTATCATCATGGTATGAATGATTAGGCATAGTTTTAGAACCTGAATCACTTAACTACGTTTTGACCCTTATTTTTACTTTCAAAGCTTTTGCAGAAGGGGAAAACAGCTAAGACGGACTGTATGATGAAATGCTTGAGCTTACACTGTTTCTTTTAAGCAAATGACCTCTTTTCATCATTATCATCATGGTATGAAGGATTAGGCATAGTTTTAGAACCTGATTCACACAACTACGTTTTGAACCTTATTGTTACTTTCAAAGCTTTTGCAGTAGGAGAAAACTTCTAAAAAGGATTGTATGAAGAATGCTTGAGATTACACTGTTTCCTTTAAGGAAATAACCTGTTTTCATCATTATCATCATGGTATGAATTATTAGGCATAGTTTTAGAACCTGATTCACTCAACTACGTTTTGACCCTTATTGTTACTTTCAAAGCTTTTAAGACGGAGAAAACAGCTAAAACGCACTGTATGAAGAATGCTTGAGCTTACACTGTTTCCTTTAAGGAAATGACCTGTTTTCATCATTATCATCATGGTATGAATGATTAGGCATAGTTTTAGAACCTGATTCACTCAACTACGTTTTGACCCTTATTGTTACTTTTAAAGCTTTTGCAGAAGGAGAAAACAGCTAAAACGCACTGTATGAAGAATGCTTGAGCTTACACTGTTTCTTTTAAGCAAATGACCTCTTTTCATCATTATCATCATGGTATGAATTATTAGGCATAGTTTTAGAACCTGATTCACTCAACTACGTTTTGACCCTTATTGTTACTTTTAAAGCTTTTGCAGAAGGGGAAAACAGCTAAAACGCACTGTATGAAGAGTGCTTGAGCTTACACTGTTTCTTTTAACCAAATGACCTGTTTTCATCATTATTATTATGGTATAAAAGATTAGGTATAGTTTTAGAACCTGATTCACACAACTACGTTTTGAACCTTATTGTTACTTTCAAAGCTTTTGCAGTAGGAGAAAACTTCTAAAACGGATTGGATGAAGAATGCTTGAGCTTACACTGTTTCCTTTAAGGAAATGACCTGTTTTCATCATTTTCATCATGGTATGAAGGATTAGGCATAGTTTTAGAACCTGATTCACTCAACTACGTTTTGACCCTTATTGTTACTTTTAAAGCTTTTGCAGAAGGAGAAAACAGCTAAAACGCACTGTATGAAGAATGCTTGAGCTTACACTGTTTCTTTTAAGCAAATGACCTCTTTTCATCATTATCATCATGGTATGAAGGATTAGGCATAGTTTTAGAACCTGATTCACTCAACTACGTTTTGACCCTTATTGTTACTTTTAAAGCTTTTGCAGAAGGAGAAAACAGCTAAAACGCACTGTATGAAGAATGCTTGAGCTTACACTGTTTCTTTTAAGCAAATGACCTCTTTTCATCATTATCATCATGGTATGAAGGATTAGGCATAGTTTTAGAACCTGATTCACTCAACTACGTTTTGACCCTTATTGTTACTTTCAAAGCTTTTGCAGTAGGAGAAAACTTCTAAAACGGATTGTATGAAGAATGCTTGAGCTTACACTGTTTCCTTTAAGGAAATGACCTGTTTTCATCATTATCATCATGGTATGAATGATTAGGCATAGTTTTAGAACCTGAATCACTTAACTACGTTTTGACCCTTATTTTTACTTTCAAAGCTTTTGCAGAAGGGGAAAACAGCTAAGACGGACTGTATGATGAAATGCTTGAGCTTACACTGTTTCTTTTAAGCAAATGACCTCTTTTCATCATTATCATCATGGTATGAAGGATTAGGCATAGTTTTAGAACCTGATTCACACAACTACGTTTTGAACCTTATTGTTACTTTCAAAGCTTTTGCAGTAGGAGAAAACTTCTAAAAAGGATTGTATGAAGAATGCTTGAGATTACACTGTTTCCTTTAAGGAAATAACCTGTTTTCATCATTATCATCATGGTATGAATTATTAGGCATAGTTTTAGAACCTGATTCACTCAACTACGTTTTGACCCTTATTGTTACTTTCAAAGCTTTTGCAGTAGGAGAAAACTTCTAAAACGGATTGTATGAAGAATGCTTGAGCTTACACTGTTTCTTTTAAGCAAATGACCTGTTTTCATCATTATCATCATGGTATGAAGGATTAGGCATAGTTTTAGAACCTGATTCACTCAACTACGTTTTGACCCTTATTGTTACTTTTAAAGCTTTTGCAGAAGGGGAAAACAGCTAAAACGCACTGTATGAAGAATGCTTGAGCTTACACTGTTTCTTTTAAGCAAATGACCTCTTTTCATCATTATCATCATGGTATGAAGGATTAGGCATAGTTTTAGAACCTGATTCACACAACTACGTTTTGAACCTTATTGTTACTTTCAAAGCTTTTGCAGTAGGAGAAAACTTCTAAAAAGGATTGTATGAAGAATGCTTGAGATTACACTGTTTCCTTTAAGGAAATAACCTGTTTTCATCATTATCATCATGGTATGAATTATTAGGCATAGTTTTAGAACCTGATTCACTCAACTACGTTTTGACCCTTATTGTTACTTTTAAAGCTTTTGCAGAAGGAGAAAACAGCTAAAACGCACTGTATGAAGAATGCTTTAGCTTACACTGTTTTCTTTAAGGAAATAACCTGTTTTCATCATTATCATCATGGTATGAATTATTAGGCATAGTTTTAGAACCTGATTCACTCAACTACGTTTTGACCCTTATTGTTACTTTTAAAGCTTTTGCAGAAGGAGAAAACAGCTAAAACGCACTGTATGAAGAATGCTTTAGCTTACACTGTTTTCTTTAAGGAAATAACCTGTTTTCATCATTATCATCATGGTATGAAGGATGAGGCATAGTTTTAGAACCTGATTCACTCAACTACGTTTTGACCCTTATTGTTACTTTTAAAGCTTTTGCAGAAGGAGAAAACAGCTAAAACGCACTGTATGAAGAAATGCTTGAGCTCACACTGTTTCTTTTAACCAAATGACCTGTTTTCATCATTGTTATTATGGTATAAAAGATTAGGTATAGTTTTAGAACCTGATTCACACAACTACGTTTTGAACCTTATTGTTACTTTCAAAGCTTTTGCAGTAGGAGAAAACGTCTAAAAAGGATTGTATAAAGAATGCTTGAGCTTACACTGTTTCCTTTAAGGAAATAACCTGTTTTCATCATTTTCATCATGGTATGAAGGATTAGGCATAGTTTTAGAACCTGATTTACTCAACTACGTTTTGACCCTTATTGTTACTTTCAAAGCTTTTAAAGACGGAGAAAACAGCTAAAACGGACTGTATGATGAAATGCTTGAGCTTACACTGTTTTCTTTAAGGAAATAACCTGTTTTCATCATTATCATCATGGTATGAATTATTAGGCATAGTTTTAGAACCTGATTCACTCAACTACGTTTTGACCCTTATTGTTACTTTTAAAGCTTTTGCAGAAGGAGAAAACAGCTAAAACGCACTGTATGAAGAATGCTTGAGCTTACACTGTTTCTTTTAAGCAAATGACCTCTTTTCATCATTATCATCATGGTATGAAGGATTAGGCATAGTTTTAGAACCTGATTCACTCAACTACGTTTTGACCCTTATTGTTACTTTCAAAGCTTTTGCAGTAGGAGAGAACTTCTAAAACGGATTGTATGAAGAATGCTTGAGCTTACACTGTTTCCTTTAAGGAAATGACCTGTTTTCATCATTATCATCATGGTATGAATGATTAGGCATAGTTTTAGAACCTGAATCACTTAACTACGTTTTGACCCTTATTTTTACTTTCAAAGCTTTTGCAGAAGGGGAAAACAGCTAAGACGGACTGTATGATGAAATGCTTGAGCTTACACTGTTTCTTTTAACCAAATGACCTGTTTTCATCATTATTATTATGGTATGAAGGATTAGGCATAGTTTTAGAACCTGATTCACACAACTACGTTTTGACCCTTATTGTTACTTTCAAAGCTTTTGCAGTAGGAGAAAACTTCTAAAACGGATTGTATGAAGAATGCTTGAGCTTACACTGTTTCTTTTAAGCAAATGACCTGTTTTCATCATTATCATCATGGTATGAAGGATTAGGCATAGTTTTAGAACCTGATTCACTCAACTACGTTTTGACCCTTATTGTTACTTTTAAAGCTTTTGCAGAAGGGGAAAACAGCTAAAACGCACTGTATGAAGAATGCTTGAGCTTACACTGTTTCTTTTAAGCAAATGACCTCTTTTTATCATTATCATCATGGTATGAAGGATTAGGCATAGTTTTAGAACCTGATTCACACAACTACGTTTTGAACCTTATTGTTACTTTTAAAGCTTTTGCAGAAGGAGAAAACAGCTAAAACGCACTGTATGAAGAATGCTTTAGCTTACACTGTTTTCTTTAAGGAAATAACCTGTTTTCATCATTATCATCATGTTATGAAGGATGAGGCATAGTTTTAGAACCTGATTCACTCAACTACGTTTTGACCCTTATTGTTACTTTTAAAGCTTTTGCAGAAGGAGAAAACAGCTAAAACGCACTGTATGAAGAAATGCTTGAGCTCACACTGTTTCTTTTAACCAAATGACCTGTTTTCATCATTGTTATTATGGTATAAAAGATTAGGTATAGTTTTAGAACCTGATTCACACAACTACGTTTTGAACCTTATTGTTACTTTCAAAGCTTTTGCAGTAGGAGAAAACGTCTAAAAAGGATTGTATAAAGAATGCTTGAGCTTACACTGTTTCCTTTAAGGAAATAACCTGTTTTCATCATTTTCATCATGGTATGAAGGATTAGGCATAGTTTTAGAACCTGATTTACTCAACTACGTTTTGACCCTTATTGTTACTTTCAAAGCTTTTAAAGACGGAGAAAACAGCTAAAACGGACTGTATGATGAAATGCTTGAGCTTACACTGTTTTCTTTAAGGAAATAACCTGTTTTCATCATTATCATCATGGTATGAATTATTAGGCATAGTTTTAGAACCTGATTCACTCAACTACGTTTTGACCCTTATTGTTACTTTCAAAGCTTTTGCAGTAGGAGAAAACTTCTAAAAAGGATTGTATGAAGAATGCTTGAGCTTACACTGTTTCCTTTAAGGAAATAACCTGTTTTCATCATTATCATCATGGTATGAATTATTAGGCATAGTTTTAGAACCTGATTCACTCAACTACGTTTTGACCCTTATTGTTACTTTTAAAGCTTTTGCAGAAGGGGAAAACAGCTAAAACGCACTGTATGAAGAATGCTTGAGCTTACACTGTTTCTTTTAAGCAAATGACCTCTTTTCATCATTATCATCATGGTATGAAGGATTAGGCATAGTTTTAGAACCTGATTCACACAACTACGTTTTGAACCTTATTGTTACTTTCAAAGCTTTTGCAGTAGGAGAAAACTTCTAAAAAGGATTGTATGAAGAATGCTTGAGATTACACTGTTTCCTTTAAGGAAATAACCTGTTTTCATCATTATCATCATGGTATGAATTATTAGGCATAGTTTTAGAACCTGATTCACTCAACTACGTTTTGACCCTTATTGTTACTTTCAAAGCTTTTGCAGTAGGAGAAAACTTCTAAAACGGATTGTATGAAGAATGCTTGAGCTTACACTGTTTCTTTTAAGCAAATGACCTGTTTTCATCATTATCATCATGGTATGAAGGATTAGGCATAGTTTTAGAACCTGATTCACTCAACTACGTTTTGACCCTTATTGTTACTTTTAAAGCTTTTGCAGAAGGGGAAAACAGCTAAAACGCACTGTATGAAGAATGCTTGAGCTTACACTGTTTCTTTTAAGCAAATGACCTCTTTTCATCATTATCATCATGGTATGAAGGATTAGGCATAGTTTTAGAACCTGATTCACACAACTACGTTTTGAACCTTATTGTTACTTTCAAAGCTTTTGCAGTAGGAGAAAACTTCTAAAAAGGATTGTATGAAGAATGCTTGAGATTACACTGTTTCCTTTAAGGAAATAACCTGTTTTCATCATTATCATCATGGTATGAATTATTAGGCATAGTTTTAGAACCTGATTCACTCAACTACGTTTTGACCCTTATTGTTACTTTTAAAGCTTTTGCAGAAGGAGAAAACAGCTAAAACGCACTGTATGAAGAATGCTTTAGCTTACACTGTTTTCTTTAAGGAAATAACCTGTTTTCATCATTATCATCATGGTATGAATTATTAGGCATAGTTTTAGAACCTGATTCACTCAACTACGTTTTGACCCTTATTGTTACTTTTAAAGCTTTTGCAGAAGGAGAAAACAGCTAAAACGCACTGTATGAAGAATGCTTTAGCTTACACTGTTTTCTTTAAGGAAATAACCTGTTTTCATCATTATCATCATGGTATGAAGGATGAGGCATAGTTTTAGAACCTGATTCACTCAACTACGTTTTGACCCTTATTGTTACTTTTAAAGCTTTTGCAGAAGGAGAAAACAGCTAAAACGCACTGTATGAAGAAATGCTTGAGCTCACACTGTTTCTTTTAACCAAATGACCTGTTTTCATCATTGTTATTATGGTATAAAAGATTAGGTATAGTTTTAGAACCTGATTCACACAACTACGTTTTGAACCTTATTGTTACTTTCAAAGCTTTTGCAGTAGGAGAAAACGTCTAAAAAGGATTGTATAAAGAATGCTTGAGCTTACACTGTTTCCTTTAAGGAAATAACCTGTTTTCATCATTTTCATCATGGTATGAAGGATTAGGCATAGTTTTAGAACCTGATTTACTCAACTACGTTTTGACCCTTATTGTTACTTTCAAAGCTTTTAAAGACGGAGAAAACAGCTAAAACGGACTGTATGATGAAATGCTTGAGCTTACACTGTTTTCTTTAAGGAAATAACCTGTTTTCATCATTATCATCATGGTATGAATTATTAGGCATAGTTTTAGAACCTGATTCACTCAACTACGTTTTGACCCTTATTGTTACTTTTAAAGCTTTTGCAGAAGGAGAAAACAGCTAAAACGCACTGTATGAAGAATGCTTGAGCTTACACTGTTTCTTTTAAGCAAATGACCTCTTTTCATCATTATCATCATGGTATGAAGGATTAGGCATAGTTTTAGAACCTGATTCACTCAACTACGTTTTGACCCTTATTGTTACTTTCAAAGCTTTTGCAGTAGGAGAAAACTTCTAAAACGGATTGTATGAAGAATGCTTGAGCTTACACTGTTTCCTTTAAGGAAATGACCTGTTTTCATCATTATCATCATGGTATGAATGATTAGGCATAGTTTTAGAACCTGAATCACTTAACTACGTTTTGACCCTTATTTTTACTTTCAAAGCTTTTGCAGAAGGGGAAAACAGCTAAGACGGACTGTATGATGAAATGCTTGAGCTTACACTGTTTCTTTTAACCAAATGACCTGTTTTCATCATTATTATTATGGTATAAAAGATTAGGTATAGTTTTAGAACCTGATTCACACAACTACGTTTTGAACCTTATTGTTACTTTCAAAGCTTTTGCAGTAGGAGAAAACTTCTAAAACGGATTGTATGAAGAATGCTTGAGCTTACACTGTTTCCTTTAAGGAAATGACCTGTTTTCATCATTATCATCATGGTATGAATGATTAGGTATAGTTTTAGAACCTGATTCACACAACTACGTTTTGAACCTTATTGTTACTTTCAAAGCTTTTGCAGTAGGAGAAAACTTCTAAAAAGGATTGTATGAAGAATGCTTGAGCTTACACTGTTTCCTTTAAGGAAATGACCTGTTTTCATCATTATCATCATGGTATGAATGATTAGGCATAGTTTTAGAACCTGATTCACTCAACTACGTTTTGACCCTTATTGTTACTTTTAAAGCTTTTGCAGAAGGGGAAAACAGCTAAAACGCACTGTATGAAGAATGCTTGAGCTTACACTGTTTCTTTTAAGCAAATGACCTCTTTTCATCATTATCATCATGGTATGAAGGATTAGGCATAGTTTTAGAACCTGATTCACACAACTACGTTTTGAACCTTATTGTTACTTTCAAAGCTTTTGCAGTAGGAGAAAACTTCTAAAAAGGATTGTATGAAGAATGCTTGAGATTACACTGTTTCCTTTAAGGAAATAACCTGTTTTCATCATTATCATCATGGTATGAATTATTAGGCATAGTTTTAGAACCTGATTCACTCAACTACGTTTTGACCCTTATTGTTACTTTCAAAGCTTTTGCAGTAGGAGAAAACTTCTAAAACGGATTGTATGAAGAATGCTTGAGCTTACACTGTTTCTTTTAAGCAAATGACCTGTTTTCATCATTATCATCATGGTATGAAGGATTAGGCATAGTTTTAGAACCTGATTCACTCAACTACGTTTTGACCCTTATTGTTACTTTTAAAGCTTTTGCAGAATGGGAAAACAGCTAAAACGCACTGTATGAAGAATGCTTGAGCTTACACTGTTTCTTTTAAGCAAATGACCTCTTTTCATCATTATCATCATGGTATGAAGGATTAGGCATAGTTTTAGAACCTGATTCACACAACTACGTTTTGAACCTTATTGTTACTTTCAAAGCTTTTGCAGTAGGAGAAAACTTCTAAAAAGGATTGTATGAAGAATGCTTGAGATTACACTGTTTCCTTTAAGGAAATAACCTGTTTTCATCATTATCATCATGGTATGAATTATTAGGCATAGTTTTAGAACCTGATTCACTCAACTACGTTTTGACCCTTATTGTTACTTTTAAAGCTTTTGCAGAAGGAGAAAACAGCTAAAACGCACTGTATGAAGAATGCTTTAGCTTACACTGTTTTCTTTAAGGAAATAACCTGTTTTCATCATTATCATCATGGTATGAATTATTAGGCATAGTTTTAGAACCTGATTCACTCAACTACGTTTTGACCCTTATTGTTACTTTTAAAGCTTTTGCAGAAGGAGAAAACAGCTAAAACGCACTGTATGAAGAATGCTTTAGCTTACACTGTTTTCTTTAAGGAAATAACCTGTTTTCATCATTATCATCATGGTATGAAGGATGAGGCATAGTTTTAGAACCTGATTCACTCAACTACGTTTTGACCCTTATTGTTACTTTTAAAGCTTTTGCAGAAGGAGAAAACAGCTAAAACGCACTGTATGAAGAAATGCTTGAGCTCACACTGTTTCTTTTAACCAAATGACCTGTTTTCATCATTGTTATTATGGTATAAAAGATTAGGTATAGTTTTAGAACCTGATTCACACAACTACGTTTTGAACCTTATTGTTACTTTCAAAGCTTTTGCAGTAGGAGAAAACGTCTAAAAAGGATTGTATAAAGAATGCTTGAGCTTACACTGTTTCCTTTAAGGAAATAACCTGTTTTCATCATTATCATCATGGTATGAATTATTAGGCATAGTTTTAGAACCTGATTCACTCAACTACGTTTTGACCCTTATTGTTACTTTCAAAGCTTTTGCAGTAGGAGAAAACTTCTAAAAAGGATTGTATGAAGAATGCTTGAGCTTACACTGTTTCCTTTAAGGAAATAACCTGTTTTCATCATTATCATCATGGTATGAATTATTAGGCATAGTTTTAGAACCTGATTCACTCAACTACGTTTTGACCCTTATTGTTACTTTCAAAGCTTTTGCAGTAGGAGAAAACTTCTAAAACGGATTGTATGAAGAATGCTTGAGCTTACACTGTTTCTTTTAAGCAAATGACCTGTTTTCATCATTATCATCATGGTATGAAGGATTAGGCATAGTTTTAGAACCTGATTCACTCAACTACGTTTTGACCCTTATTGTTACTTTTAAAGCTTTTGCAGAATGGGAAAACAGCTAAAACGCACTGTATGAAGAATGCTTGAGCTTACACTGTTTCTTTTAAGCAAATGACCTCTTTTCATCATTATCATCATGGTATGAAGGATTAGGCATAGTTTTAGAACCTGATTCACACAACTACGTTTTGAACCTTATTGTTACTTTCAAAGCTTTTGCAGTAGGAGAAAACTTCTAAAAAGGATTGTATGAAGAATGCTTGAGATTACACTGTTTCCTTTAAGGAAATAACCTGTTTTCATCATTATCATCATGGTATGAATTATTAGGCATAGTTTTAGAACCTGATTCACTCAACTACGTTTTGACCCTTATTGTTACTTTTAAAGCTTTTGCAGAAGGAGAAAACAGCTAAAACGCACTGTATGAAGAATGCTTTAGCTTACACTGTTTTCTTTAAGGAAATAACCTGTTTTCATCATTATCATCATGGTATGAATTATTAGGCATAGTTTTAGAACCTGATTCACTCAACTACGTTTTGACCCTTATTGTTACTTTTAAAGCTTTTGCAGAAGGAGAAAACAGCTAAAACGCACTGTATGAAGAATGCTTTAGCTTACACTGTTTTCTTTAAGGAAATAACCTGTTTTCATCATTATCATCATGGTATGAAGGATGAGGCATAGTTTTAGAACCTGATTCACTCAACTACGTTTTGACCCTTATTGTTACTTTTAAAGCTTTTGCAGAAGGAGAAAACAGCTAAAACGCACTGTATGAAGAAATGCTTGAGCTCACACTGTTTCTTTTAACCAAATGACCTGTTTTCATCATTGTTATTATGGTATAAAAGATTAGGTATAGTTTTAGAACCTGATTCACACAACTACGTTTTGAACCTTATTGTTACTTTCAAAGCTTTTGCAGTAGGAGAAAACGTCTAAAAAGGATTGTATAAAGAATGCTTGAGCTTACACTGTTTCCTTTAAGGAAATAACCTGTTTTCATCATTATCATCATGGTATGAATTATTAGGCATAGTTTTAGAACCTGATTCACTCAACTACGTTTTGACCCTTATTGTTACTTTCAAAGCTTTTGCAGTAGGAGAAAACTTCTAAAAAGGATTGTATGAAGAATGCTTGAGCTTACACTGTTTCCTTTAAGGAAATAACCTGTTTTCATCATTATCATCATGGTATGAATTATTAGGCATAGTTTTAGAACCTGATTCACTCAACTACGTTTTGACCCTTATTGTTACTTTTAAAGCTTTTGCAGAAGGGGAAAACAGCTAAAACGCACTGTATGAAGAATGCTTGAGCTTACACTGTTTCTTTTAAGCAAATGACCTCTTTTCATCATTATCATCATGGTATGAAGGATTAGGCATAGTTTTAGAACCTGATTCACACAACTACGTTTTGAACCTTATTGTTACTTTCAAAGCTTTTGCAGTAGGAGAAAACTTCTAAAAAGGATTGTATAAAGAATGCTTGAGATTACACTGTTTCCTTTAAGGAAATAACCTGTTTTCATCATTATCATCATGGTATGAATTATTAGGCATAGTTTTAGAACCTGATTCACTCAACTACGTTTTGACCCTTATTGTTACTTTTAAAGCTTTTGCAGAAGGAGAAAACAGCTAAAACGCACTGTATGAAGAATGCTTTAGCTTACACTGTTTTCTTTAAGGAAATAACCTGTTTTCATCATTATCATCATGGTATGAATTATTAGGCATAGTTTTAGAACCTGATTCACTCAACTACGTTTTGACCCTTATTGTTACTTTTAAAGCTTTTGCAGAAGGAGAAAACAGCTAAAACGCACTGTATGAAGAATGCTTTAGCTTACACTGTTTTCTTTAAGGAAATAACCTGTTTTCATCATTATCATCATGGTATGAAGGATGAGGCATAGTTTTAGAACCTGATTCACTCAACTACGTTTTGACCCTTATTGTTACTTTTAAAGCTTTTGCAGAAGGAGAAAACAGCTAAAACGCACTGTATGAAGAAATGCTTGAGCTCACACTGTTTCTTTTAACCAAATGACCTGTTTTCATCATTGTTATTATGGTATAAAAGATTAGGTATAGTTTTAGAACCTGATTCACACAACTACGTTTTGAACCTTATTGTTACTTTCAAAGCTTTTGCAGTAGGAGAAAACGTCTAAAAAGGATTGTATAAAGAATGCTTGAGCTTACACTGTTTCCTTTAAGGAAATAACCTG
Source organism: Pungitius pungitius (assembly GCF_949316345.1). NCBI lineage: Eukaryota > Metazoa > Chordata > Actinopteri > Perciformes > Gasterosteidae > Pungitius > Pungitius pungitius. Next base: position 13,224,722 of record NC_084909.1, on the reverse strand, counting down.
TTTTCATCATTTTCATCATGGTATGAAGGATTAGGCATAGTTTTAGAACCTGATTTACTCAACTACGTTTTGACCCTTATTGTTACTTTCAAAGCTTTTAAAGACGGAGAAAACAGCTAAAACGGACTGTATGATGAAATGCTTGAGCTTACACTGTTTTCTTTAAGGAAATAACCTGTTTTCATCATTATCATCATGGTATGAATTATTAGGCATAGTTTTAGAACCTGATTCACTCAACTACGTTTTGACCCTTATTGTTACTTTCAAAGCTTTTGCAGTAGGAGAAAACTTCTAAAAAGGATTGTATGAAGAATGCTTGAGCTTACACTGTTTCCTTTAAGGAAATAACCTGTTTTCATCATTATCATCATGGTATGAATTATTAGGCATAGTTTTAGAACCTGATTCACTCAACTACGTTTTGACCCTTATTGTTACTTTTAAAGCTTTTGCAGAAGGAGAAAACAGCTAAAACGCACTGTATGAAGAATGCTTTAGCTTACACTGTTTTCTTTAAGGAAATAACCTGTTTTCATCATTATCATCATGGTATGAAGGATGAGGCATAGTTTTAGAACCTGATTCACTCAACTACGTTTTGACCCTTATTGTTACTTTTAAAGCTTTTGCAGAAGGAGAAAACAGCTAAAACGCACTGTATGAAGAAATGCTTGAGCTCACACTGTTTCTTTTAACCAAATGACCTGTTTTCATCATTGTTATTATGGTATAAAAGATTAGGTATAGTTTTAGAACCTGATTCACACAACTACGTTTTGAACCTTATTGTTACTTTCAAAGCTTTTGCAGTAGGAGAAAACGTCTAAAAAGGATTGTATAAAGAATGCTTGAGCTTACACTGTTTCCTTTAAGGAAATAACCTGTTTTCATCATTTTCATCATGGTATGAAGGATTAGGCATAGTTTTAGAACCTGATTTACTCAACTACGTTTTGACCCTTATTGTTACTTTTAAAGCTTTTGCAGAAGGAGAAAACAGCTAAAACGCACTGTATGAAGAATGCTTGAGCTTACACTGTTTCTTTTAAGCAAATGACCTCTTTTCATCATTATCATCATGGTATGAAGGATTAGGCATAGTTTTAGAACCTGATTCACACAACTACGTTTTGAACCTTATTGTTACTTTCAAAGCTTTTGCAGTAGGAGAAAACTTCTAAAACGGATTGTATGAAGAATGCTTGAGCTTACACTGTTTCCTTTAAGGAAATGACCTGTTTTCATCATTTTCATCATGGTATGAAGGATTAGGCATAGTTTTAGAACCTGATTCACTCAACTACGTTTTGACCCTTATTGTTACTTTTAAAGCTTTTGCAGAAGGAGAAAACAGCTAAAACGCACTGTATGAAGAATGCTTGAGCTTACACTGTTTCTTTTAAGCAAATGACCTCTTTTCATCATTATCATCATGGTATGAAGGATTAGGCATAGTTTTAGAACCTAATTCACTCAACTACGTTTTGACCCTTATTGTTACTTTTAAAGCTTTTGCAGAAGGGGAAAACAGCTAAAACGCACTGTATGAAGAATGCTTGAGCTTACACTGTTTCTTTTAAGCAAATGACCTCTTTTCATAATTGTTATTATGGTATAAAAGATTAGGTATAGTTTTAGAACCTGATTCACACAACTACGTTTTGAACCTTATTGTTACTTTCAAAGCTTTTGCAGTAGGAGAAAACGTCTAAAAAGGATTGTATAAAGAATGCTTGAGCTTACACTGTTTCCTTTAAGGAAATAACCTGTTTTCATCATTTTCATCATGGTATGAAGGATTAGGCATAGTTTTAGAACCTGATTTACTCAACTACGTTTTGACCCTTATTGTTACTTTCAAAGCTTTTAAAGACGGAGAAAACAGCTAAAACGGACTGTATGATGAAATGCTTGAGCTTACACTGTTTTCTTTAAGGAAATAACCTGTTTTCATCATTATCATCATGGTATGAATTATTAGGCATAGTTTTAGAACCTGATTCACTCAACTACGTTTTGACCCTTATTGTTACTTTCAAAGCTTTTGCAGTAGGAGAAAACTTCTAAAAAGGATTGTATGAAGAATGCTTGAGCTTACACTGTTTCCTTTAAGGAAATAACCTGTTTTCATCATTATCATCATGGTATGAATTATTAGGCATAGTTTTAGAACCTGATTCACTCAACTACGTTTTGACCCTTATTGTTACTTTTAAAGCTTTTGCAGAAGGAGAAAACAGCTAAAACGCACTGTATGAAGAATGCTTTAGCTTACACTGTTTTCTTTAAGGAAATAACCTGTTTTCATCATTATCATCATGGTATGAATTATTAGGCATAGTTTTAGAACCTGATTCACTCAACTACGTTTTGACCCTTATTGTTACTTTTAAAGCTTTTGCAGAAGGAGAAAACAGCTAAAACGCACTGTATGAAGAATGCTTTAGCTTACACTGTTTTCTTTAAGGAAATAACCTGTTTTCATCATTATCATCATGGTATGAAGGATGAGGCATAGTTTTAGAACCTGATTCACTCAACTACGTTTTGACCCTTATTGTTACTTTTAAAGCTTTTGCAGAAGGAGAAAACAGCTAAAACGCACTGTATGAAGAAATGCTTGAGCTCACACTGTTTCTTTTAACCAAATGACCTGTTTTCATCATTGTTATTATGGTATAAAAGATTAGGTATAGTTTTAGAACCTGATTCACACAACTACGTTTTGAACCTTATTGTTACTTTCAAAGCTTTTGCAGTAGGAGAAAACGTCTAAAAAGGATTGTATAAAGAATGCTTGAGCTTACACTGTTTCCTTTAAGGAAATAACCTGTTTTCATCATTTTCATCATGGTATGAAGGATTAGGCATAGTTTTAGAACCTGATTTACTCAACTACGTTTTGACCCTTATTGTTACTTTCAAAGCTTTTAAAGACGGAGAAAACAGCTAAAACGGACTGTATGATGAAATGCTTGAGCTTACACTGTTTTCTTTAAGGAAATAACCTGTTTTCATCATTATCATCATGGTATGAATTATTAGGCATAGTTTTAGAACCTGATTCACTCAACTACGTTTTGACCCTTATTGTTACTTTTAAAGCTTTTGCAGAAGGAGAAAACAGCTAAAACGCACTGTATGAAGAATGCTTGAGCTTACACTGTTTCTTTTAAGCAAATGACCTCTTTTCATCATTATCATCATGGTATGAAGGATTAGGCATAGTTTTAGAACCTGATTCACTCAACTACGTTTTGACCCTTATTGTTACTTTTAAAGCTTTTGCAGAAGGAGAAAACAGCTAAAACGCACTGTATGAAGAATGCTTGAGCTTACACTGTTTCTTTTAAGCAAATGACCTCTTTTCATCATTATCATCATGGTATGAAGGATTAGGCATAGTTTTAGAACCTGATTCACTCAACTACGTTTTGACCCTTATTGTTACTTTTAAAGCTTTTGCAGAAGGGGAAAACAGCTAAAACGCACTGTATGAAGAGTGCTTTAGCTTACACTGTTTCTTTTAAGCAAATGACCTGTTTTCATCATTATCATCATGGTATGAAGGATTAGGCATAGTTTTAGAACCTGATTCACTCAACTACGTTTTGACCCTTATTGTTACTTTTAAAGCTTTTGCAGAAGGAGAAAACAGCTAAAACGCACTGTATGAAGAATGCTTGAGCTTACACTGTTTCCTTTAAGGAAATGACCTGTTTTCATCATTATCATCATGGTATGAAGGATTAGGCATAGTTTTAGAACCTGATTCACTCAACTACGTTTTGACCCTTATTGTTACTTTTAAAGCTTTTGCAGAAGGGGAAAACAGCTAAAACGCACTGTATGAAGAGTGCTTGAGCTTACACTGTTTCTTTTAAGCAAATGACCTCTTTTCATAATTATCATCATGGTATGAAGGATTAGGCATAGTTTTAGAACCTGATTCACTCAACTACGTTTTGACCCTTATTGTTACTTTCAAAGCTTTTAAAGACGGAGAAAACAGCTAAAACGGACTGTATGATGAAATGCTTGAGCTTACACTGTTTTCTTTAAGGAAATGACCTGTTTTCATCATTATCATCATGGTATGAAGGATTAGGCATAGTTTTAGAACCTGATTCACTCAACTACGTTTTGACCCTTATTGTTACTTTCAAAGCTTTTAAAGACGGAGAAAACAGCTAAAACGGACTGTATGATGAAATGCTTGAGCTCACACTGTTTCTTTTAAGCAAATGACCTCTTTTCATCATTATCATCATGGTATGAAGGATTAGGCATAGTTTTAGAACCTGATTCACTCAACTACGTTTTGACCCTTATTGTTACTTTCAAAGCTTTTAAAGACGGAGAAAACAGCTAAAACGGACTGTATGATGAAATGCTTGAGCTTACACTGTTTCTTTTAACCAAATGACCTGTTTTCATCATTGTTATTATGGTATAAAAGATTAGGTATAGTTTTAGAACCTGATTCACTCAACTACGTTTTGACCCTTATTGTTACTTTCAAAGCTTTTGCAGTAGGAGAAAACTTCTAAAACGGATTGTATGAAGAATGCTTGAGCTTACACTGTTTCTTTTAAGCAAATGACCTGTTTTCATCATTATCATCATGGTATGAAGGATTAGGCATAGTTTTAGAACCTGATTCACTCAACTACGTTTTGACCCTTATTGTTACTTTTAAAGCTTTTGCAGAAGGGGAAACAGCTAAAACGCACTGTATGAAGAATGCTTGAGCTCACACTGTTTCTTTTAAGCAAATGACCTCTTTTCATCATTATCATCATGGTATGAAGGATTAGGCATAGTTTTAGAACCTGATTCACTCAACTACGTTTTGACCCTTATTGTTACTTTCAAAGCTTTTGCAGTAGGAGAAAACTTCTAAAAAGGATTGTATGAAGAATGCTTGAGCTTACACTGTTTCCTTTAAGGAAATAACCTGTTTTCATCATTATCATCATGGTATGAATTATTAGGCATAGTTTTAGAACCTGATTCACTCAACTACGTTTTGACCCTTATTGTTACTTTTAAAGCTTTTGCAGAAGGAGAAAACAGCTAAAACGCACTGTATGAAGAATGCTTTAGCTTACACTGTTTTCTTTAAGGAAATAACCTGTTTTCATCATTATCATCATGGTATGAATTATTAGGCATAGTTTTAGAACCTGATTCACTCAACTACGTTTTGACCCTTATTGTTACTTTTAAAGCTTTTGCAGAAGGAGAAAACAGCTAAAACGCACTGTATGAAGAATGCTTTAGCTTACACTGTTTTCTTTAAGGAAATAACCTGTTTTCATCATTATCATCATGGTATGAAGGATGAGGCATAGTTTTAGAACCTGATTCACTCAACTACGTTTTGACCCTTATTGTTACTTTTAAAGCTTTTGCAGAAGGAGAAAACAGCTAAAACGCACTGTATGAAGAAATGCTTGAGCTCACACTGTTTCTTTTAACCAAATGACCTGTTTTCATCATTGTTATTATGGTATAAAAGATTAGGTATAGTTTTAGAACCTGATTCACACAACTACGTTTTGAACCTTATTGTTACTTTCAAAGCTTTTGCAGTAGGAGAAAACGTCTAAAAAGGATTGTATAAAGAATGCTTGAGCTTACACTGTTTCCTTTAAGGAAATAACCTGTTTTCATCATTTTCATCATGGTATGAAGGATTAGGCATAGTTTTAGAACCTGATTTACTCAACTACGTTTTGACCCTTATTGTTACTTTCAAAGCTTTTAAAGACGGAGAAAACAGCTAAAACGGACTGTATGATGAAATGCTTGAGCTTACACTGTTTTCTTTAAGGAAATAACCTGTTTTCATCATTATCATCATGGTATGAATTATTAGGCATAGTTTTAGAACCTGATTCACTCAACTACGTTTTGACCCTTATTGTTACTTTTAAAGCTTTTGCAGAAGGAGAAAACAGCTAAAACGCACTGTATGAAGAATGCTTGAGCTTACACTGTTTCTTTTAAGCAAATGACCTCTTTTCATCATTATCATCATGGTATGAAGGATTAGGCATAGTTTTAGAACCTGATTCACTCAACTACGTTTTGACCCTTATTGTTACTTTTAAAGCTTTTGCAGAAGGAGAAAACAGCTAAAACGCACTGTATGAAGAATGCTTGAGCTTACACTGTTTCTTTTAAGCAAATGACCTCTTTTCATCATTATCATCATGGTATGAAGGATTAGGCATAGTTTTAGAACCTGATTCACTCAACTACGTTTTGACCCTTATTGTTACTTTCAAAGCTTTTAAAGACGGAGAAAACAGCTAAAACGGACTGTATGATGAAATGCTTGAGCTTACACTGTTTCTTTTAACCAAATGACCTGTTTTCATCATTGTTATTATGGTATAAAAGATTAGGTATAGTTTTAGAACCTGATTCACTCAACTACGTTTTGACCCTTATTGTTACTTTCAAAGCTTTTGCAGTAGGAGAAAACTTCTAAAACGGATTGTATGAAAAATGCTTGAGCTTACACTGTTTCTTTTAAGCAAATGACCTGTTTTCATCATTATCATCATGGTATGAAGGATTAGGCATAGTTTTAGAACCTGATTCACTCAACTACGTTTTGACCCTTATTGTTACTTTTAAAGCTTTTGCAGAAGGGGAAAACAGCTAAAACGGACTGTATGATGAAATGCTTGAGCTTACACTGTTTTCTTTAAGGAAATAACCTGTTTTCATCATTATCATCATGGTATGAATGATTAGGCATAGTTTTAGAACCTGATTCACTCAACTACGTTTTGACCCTTATTGTTACTTTTAAAGCTTTTGCAGAAGGGGAAAACAGCTAAAACGCACTGTATGAAGAATGCTTGAGCTTACACTGTTTCTTTTAAGCAAATAACCTGTTTTCATCATTATCATCATGGTATGAATTATTAGGCATAGTTTTAGAACCTGATTCACTCAACTACGTTTTGACCCTTATTGTTACTTTTAAAGCTTTTGCAGAAGGAGAAAACAGCTAAAACGCACTGTATGAAGAATGCTTTAGCTTACACTGTTTTCTTTAAGGAAATAACCTGTTTTCATCATTATCATCATGGTATGAATTATTAGGCATAGTTTTAGAACCTGATTCACTCAACTACGTTTTGACCCTTATTGTTACTTTTAAAGCTTTTGCAGAAGGAGAAAACAGCTAAAACGCACTGTATGAAGAATGCTTTAGCTTACACTGTTTTCTTTAAGGAAATAACCTGTTTTCATCATTATCATCATGGTATGAAGGATGAGGCATAGTTTTAGAACCTGATTCACTCAACTACGTTTTGACCCTTATTGTTACTTTTAAAGCTTTTGCAGAAGGAGAAAACAGCTAAAACGCACTGTATGAAGAAATGCTTGAGCTCACACTGTTTCTTTTAACCAAATGACCTCTTTTCATCATTATCATCATGGTATGAAGGATTAGGCATAGTTTTAGAACCTGATTCACTCAACTACGTTTTGACCCTTATTGTTACTTTCAAAGCTTTTAAAGACGGAGAAAACAGCTAAAACGGACTGTATGATGAAATGCTTGAGCTTACACTGTTTCTTTTAAGCAAATGACCTCTTTTCATCATTATCATCATGGTATGAAGGATTAGGCATAGTTTTAGAACCTGATTCACTCAACTACGTTTTGACCCTTATTGTTACTTTCAAAGCTTTTAAAGACGGAGAAAACAGCTAAAACGGACTGTATGATGAAATGCTTGAGCTTACACTGTTTCTTTTAACCAAATGACCTGTTTTCATCATTGTTATTATGGTATAAAAGATTAGGTATAGTTTTAGAACCTGATTCACTCAACTACGTTTTGACCCTTATTGTTACTTTTAAAGCTTTTGCAGAAGGGGAAAACAGCTAAAACGCACTGTATGAAGAGTGCTTTAGCTTACACTGTTTCTTTTAAGCAAATGACCTGTTTTCATCATTATCATCATGGTATGAAGGATTAGGCATAGTTTTAGAACCTGATTCACTCAACTACGTTTTGACCCTTATTGTTACTTTTAAAGCTTTTGCAGAAGGAGAAAACAGCTAAAACGCACTGTATGAAGAATGCTTGAGCTTACACTGTTTCCTTTAAGGAAATGACCTGTTTTCATCATTATCATCATGGTATGAAGGATTAGGCATAGTTTTAGAACCTGATTCACTCAACTACGTTTTGACCCTTATTGTTACTTTCAAAGCTTTTAAAGACGGAGAAAACAGCTAAAACGGACTGTATGATGAAATGCTTGAGCTTACACTGTTTCTTTTAACCAAATGACCTGTTTTCATCATTGTTATTATGGTATAAAAGATTAGGTATAGTTTTAGAACCTGATTCACTCAACTACGTTTTGACCCTTATTGTTACTTTTAAAGCTTTTGCAGAAGGGGAAAACAGCTAAAACGCACTGTATGAAGAGTGCTTTAGCTTACACTGTTTCTTTTAAGCAAATGACCTGTTTTCATCATTATCATCATGGTATGAAGGATTAGGCATAGTTTTAGAACCTGATTCACTCAACTACGTTTTGACCCTTATTGTTACTTTTAAAGCTTTTGCAGAAGGAGAAAACAGCTAAAACGCACTGTATGAAGAATGCTTGAGCTTACACTGTTTCCTTTAAGGAAATGACCTGTTTTCATCATTATCATCATGGTATGAAGGATTAGGCATAGTTTTAGAACCTGATTCACTCAACTACGTTTTGACCCTTATTGTTACTTTCAAAGCTTTTAAAGACGGAGAAAACAGCTAAAACGGACTGTATGATGAAATGCTTGAGCTTACACTGTTTCTTTTAACCAAATGACCTGTTTTCATTATTGTTATTATGGTATAAAAGATTAGGTATAGTTTTAGAACCTGATTCACTCAACTACGTTTTGACCCTTATTGTTACTTTCAAAGCTTTTGCAGTAGGAGAAAACTTCTAAAACGGATTGTATGAAGAATGCTTGAGCTTACACTGTTTCCTTTAAGGAAATGACCTGTTTTCATCATTATCATCATGGTATGAAGGATTAGGCATAGTTTTAGAACCTGATTCACTCAACTACGTTTTGACCCTTATTGTTACTTTTAAAGCTTTTGCAGAAGGAGAAAACAGCTAAAACGCACTGTATGAAGAAATGCTTGAGCTCACACTGTTTCTTTTAACCAAATGACCTGTTTTCATCATTGTTATTATGGTATAAAAGATTAGGTATAGTTTTAGAACCTGATTCACACAACTACGTTTTGAACCTTATTGTTACTTTCAAAGCTTTTGCAGTAGGAGAAAACGTCTAAAAAGGATTGTATAAAGAATGCTTGAGCTTACACTGTTTCCTTTAAGGAAATAACCTGTTTTCATCATTTTCATCATGGTATGAAGGATTAGGCATAGTTTTAGAACCTGATTTACTCAACTACGTTTTGACCCTTATTGTTACTTTCAAAGCTTTTAAAGACGGAGAAAACAGCTAAAACGGACTGTATGATGAAATGCTTGAGCTTACACTGTTTTCTTTAAGGAAATAACCTGTTTTCATCATTATCATCATGGTATGAATTATTAGGCATAGTTTTAGAACCTGATTCACTCAACTACGTTTTGACCCTTATTGTTACTTTTAAAGCTTTTGCAGAAGGAGAAAACAGCTAAAACGCACTGTATGAAGAATGCTTGAGCTTACACTGTTTCTTTTAAGCAAATGACCTCTTTTCATCATTATCATCATGGTATGAAGGATTAGGCATAGTTTTAGAACCTGATTCACTCAACTACGTTTTGACCCTTATTGTTACTTTTAAAGCTTTTGCAGAAGGGGAAAACAGCTAAAACGCACTGTATGAAGAGTGCTTGAGCTTACACTGTTTCTTTTAAGCAAATGACCTCTTTTCATAATTATCATCATGGTATGAAGGATTAGGCATAGTTTTAGAACCTGATTCACTCAACTACGTTTTGACCCTTATTGTTACTTTTAAAGCTTTTGCAGAAGGGGAAAACAGCTAAAACGGACTGTATGATGAAATGCTTGAGCTTACACTGTTTTCTTTAAGGAAATAACCTGTTTTCATCATTATCATCATGGTATGAATGATTAGGCATAGTTTTAGAACCTGATTCACTCAACTACGTTTTGACCCTTATTGTTACTTTTAAAGCTTTTGCAGAAGGGGAAAACAGCTAAAACGCACTGTATGAAGAATGCTTGAGCTTACACTGTTTCTTTTAAGCAAATAACCTGTTTTCATCATTATCATCATGGTATGAATTATTAGGCATAGTTTTAGAACCTGATTCACTCAACTACGTTTTGACCCTTATTGTTACTTTTAAAGCTTTTGCAGAAGGAGAAAACAGCTAAAACGCACTGTATGAAGAATGCTTTAGCTTACACTGTTTTCTTTAAGGAAATAACCTGTTTTCATCATTATCATCATGGTATGAATTATTAGGCATAGTTTTAGAACCTGATTCACTCAACTACGTTTTGACCCTTATTGTTACTTTTAAAGCTTTTGCAGAAGGAGAAAACAGCTAAAACGCACTGTATGAAGAATGCTTTAGCTTACACTGTTTTCTTTAAGGAAATAACCTGTTTTCATCATTATCATCATGGTATGAAGGATGAGGCATAGTTTTAGAACCTGATTCACTCAACTACGTTTTGACCCTTATTGTTACTTTTAAAGCTTTTGCAGAAGGAGAAAACAGCTAAAACGCACTGTATGAAGAAATGCTTGAGCTCACACTGTTTCTTTTAACCAAATGACCTCTTTTCATCATTATCATCATGGTATGAAGGATTAGGCATAGTTTTAGAACCTGATTCACTCAACTACGTTTTGACCCTTATTGTTACTTTCAAAGCTTTTAAAGACGGAGAAAACAGCTAAAACGGACTGTATGATGAAATGCTTGAGCTTACACTGTTTCTTTTAAGCAAATGACCTCTTTTCATCATTATCATCATGGTATGAAGGATTAGGCATAGTTTTAGAACCTGATTCACTCAACTACGTTTTGACCCTTATTGTTACTTTCAAAGCTTTTAAAGACGGAGAAAACAGCTAAAACGGACTGTATGATGAAATGCTTGAGCTTACACTGTTTCTTTTAACCAAATGACCTGTTTTCATCATTGTTATTATGGTATAAAAGATTAGGTATAGTTTTAGAACCTGATTCACTCAACTACGTTTTGACCCTTATTGTTACTTTTAAAGCTTTTGCAGAAGGGGAAAACAGCTAAAACGCACTGTATGAAGAGTGCTTTAGCTTACACTGTTTCTTTTAAGCAAATGACCTGTTTTCATCATTATCATCATGGTATGAAGGATTAGGCATAGTTTTAGAACCTGATTCACTCAACTACGTTTTGACCCTTATTGTTACTTTTAAAGCTTTTGCAGAAGGAGAAAACAGCTAAAACGCACTGTATGAAGAATGCTTGAGCTTACACTGTTTCCTTTAAGGAAATGACCTGTTTTCATCATTATCATCATGGTATGAAGGATTAGGCATAGTTTTAGAACCTGATTCACTCAACTACGTTTTGACCCTTATTGTTACTTTTAAAGCTTTTGCAGAAGGGGAAAACAGCTAAAACGGACTGTATGATGAAATGCTTGAGCTTACACTGTTTTCTTTAAGGAAATAACCTGTTTTCATCATTATCATCATGGTATGAATGATTAGGCATAGTTTTAGAACCTGATTCACTCAACTACGTTTTGACCCTTATTGTTACTTTTAAAGCTTTTGCAGAAGGGGAAAACAGCTAAAACGCACTGTATGAAGAATGCTTGAGCTTACACTGTTTCTTTTAAGCAAATAACCTGTTTTCATCATTATCATCATGGTATGAATTATTAGGCATAGTTTTAGAACCTGATTCACTCAACTACGTTTTGACCCTTATTGTTACTTTTAAAGCTTTTGCAGAAGGAGAAAACAGCTAAAACGCACTGTATGAAGAATGCTTTAGCTTACACTGTTTTCTTTAAGGAAATAACCTGTTTTCATCATTATCATCATGGTATGAATTATTAGGCATAGTTTTAGAACCTGATTCACTCAACTACGTTTTGACCCTTATTGTTACTTTTAAAGCTTTTGCAGAAGGAGAAAACAGCTAAAACGCACTGTATGAAGAATGCTTTAGCTTACACTGTTTTCTTTAAGGAAATAACCTGTTTTCATCATTATCATCATGGTATGAAGGATGAGGCATAGTTTTAGAACCTGATTCACTCAACTACGTTTTGACCCTTATTGTTACTTTTAAAGCTTTTGCAGAAGGAGAAAACAGCTAAAACGCACTGTATGAAGAAATGCTTGAGCTCACACTGTTTCTTTTAACCAAATGACCTCTTTTCATCATTATCATCATGGTATGAAGGATTAGGCATAGTTTTAGAACCTGATTCACTCAACTACGTTTTGACCCTTATTGTTACTTTCAAAGCTTTTAAAGACGGAGAAAACAGCTAAAACGGACTGTATGATGAAATGCTTGAGCTTACACTGTTTCTTTTAAGCAAATGACCTCTTTTCATCATTATCATCATGGTATGAAGGATTAGGCATAGTTTTAGAACCTGATTCACTCAACTACGTTTTGACCCTTATTGTTACTTTTAAAGCTTTTGCAGAAGGAGAAAACAGCTAAAACGCACTGTATGAAGAATGCTTGAGCTTACACTGTTTCTTTTAAGCAAATGACCTCTTTTCATCATTATCATCATGGTATGAAGGATTAGGCATAGTTTTAGAACCTGATTCACTCAACTACGTTTTGACCCTTATTGTTACTTTCAAAGCTTTTAAAGACGGAGAAAACAGCTAAAACGGACTGTATGATGAAATGCTTGAGCTTACACTGTTTCTTTTAACCAAATGACCTGTTTTCATCATTGTTATTATGGTATAAAAGATTAGGTATAGTTTTAGAACCTGATTCACTCAACTACGTTTTGACCCTTATTGTTACTTTCAAAGCTTTTGCAGTAGGAGAAAACTTCTAAAACGGATTGTATGAAAAATGCTTGAGCTTACACTGTTTCTTTTAAGCAAATGACCTGTTTTCATCATTATCATCATGGTATGAAGGATTAGGCATAGTTTTAGAACCTGATTCACTCAACTACGTTTTGACCCTTATTGTTACTTTTAAAGCTTTTGCAGAAGGGGAAAACAGCTAAAACGGACTGTATGATGAAATGCTTGAGCTTACACTGTTTTCTTTAAGGAAATAACCTGTTTTCATCATTATCATCATGGTATGAATGATTAGGCATAGTTTTAGAACCTGATTCACTCAACTACGTTTTGACCCTTATTGTTACTTTTAAAGCTTTTGCAGAAGGGGAAAACAGCTAAAACGCACTGTATGAAGAATGCTTGAGCTTACACTGTTTCTTTTAAGCAAATAACCTGTTTTCATCATTATCATCATGGTATGAATTATTAGGCATAGTTTTAGAACCTGATTCACTCAACTACGTTTTGACCCTTATTGTTACTTTTAAAGCTTTTGCAGAAGGAGAAAACAGCTAAAACGCACTGTATGAAGAATGCTTTAGCTTACACTGTTTTCTTTAAGGAAATAACCTGTTTTCATCATTATCATCATGGTATGAATTATTAGGCATAGTTTTAGAACCTGATTCACTCAACTACGTTTTGACCCTTATTGTTACTTTTAAAGCTTTTGCAGAAGGAGAAAACAGCTAAAACGCACTGTATGAAGAATGCTTTAGCTTACACTGTTTTCTTTAAGGAAATAACCTGTTTTCATCATTATCATCATGGTATGAAGGATGAGGCATAGTTTTAGAACCTGATTCACTCAACTACGTTTTGACCCTTATTGTTACTTTTAAAGCTTTTGCAGAAGGAGAAAACAGCTAAAACGCACTGTATGAAGAAATGCTTGAGCTCACACTGTTTCTTTTAACCAAATGACCTCTTTTCATCATTATCATCATGGTATGAAGGATTAGGCATAGTTTTAGAACCTGATTCACTCAACTACGTTTTGACCCTTATTGTTACTTTCAAAGCTTTTAAAGACGGAGAAAACAGCTAAAACGGACTGTATGATGAAATGCTTGAGCTTACACTGTTTCTTTTAAGCAAATGACCTCTTTTCATCATTATCATCATGGTATGAAGGATTAGGCATAGTTTTAGAACCTGATTCACTCAACTACGTTTTGACCCTTATTGTTACTTTCAAAGCTTTTAAAGACGGAGAAAACAGCTAAAACGGACTGTATGATGAAATGCTTGAGCTTACACTGTTTCTTTTAACCAAATGACCTGTTTTCATCATTGTTATTATGGTATAAAAGATTAGGTATAGTTTTAGAACCTGATTCACTCAACTACGTTTTGACCCTTATTGTTACTTTTAAAGCTTTTGCAGAAGGGGAAAACAGCTAAAACGCACTGTATGAAGAGTGCTTTAGCTTACACTGTTTCTTTTAAGCAAATGACCTGTTTTCATCATTATCATCATGGTATGAAGGATTAGGCATAGTTTTAGAACCTGATTCACTCAACTACGTTTTGAACCTTATTGTTACTTTCAAAGCTTTTGCAGTAGGAGAAAACGTCTAAAAAGGATTGTATAAAGAATGCTTGAGCTTACACTGTTTCCTTTAAGGAAATAACCTGTTTTCATCATTTTCATCATGGTATGAAGGATTAGGCATAGTTTTAGAACCTGATTTACTCAACTACGTTTTGACCCTTATTGTTACTTTCAAAGCTTTTAAAGACGGAGAAAACAGCTAAAACGGACTGTATGATGAAATGCTTGAGCTTACACTGTTTTCTTTAAGGAAATAACCTGTTTTCATCATTATCATCATGGTATGAATTATTAGGCATAGTTTTAGAACCTGATTCACTCAACTACGTTTTGACCCTTATTGTTACTTTCAAAGCTTTTGCAGTAGGAGAAAACTTCTAAAAAGGATTGTATGAAGAATGCTTGAGCTTACACTGTTTCCTTTAAGGAAATAACCTGTTTTCATCATTATCATCATGGTATGAATTATTAGGCATAGTTTTAGAACCTGATTCACTCAACTACGTTTTGACCCTTATTGTTACTTTTAAAGCTTTTGCAGAAGGAGAAAACAGCTAAAACGCACTGTATGAAGAATGCTTTAGCTTACACTGTTTTCTTTAAGGAAATAACCTGTTTTCATCATTATCATCATGGTATGAATTATTAGGCATAGTTTTAGAACCTGATTCACTCAACTACGTTTTGACCCTTATTGTTACTTTTAAAGCTTTTGCAGAAGGAGAAAACAGCTAAAACGCACTGTATGAAGAATGCTTTAGCTTACACTGTTTTCTTTAAGGAAATAACCTGTTTTCATCATTATCATCATGGTATGAAGGATGAGGCATAGTTTTAGAACCTGATTCACTCAACTACGTTTTGACCCTTATTGTTACTTTTAAAGCTTTTGCAGAAGGAGAAAACAGCTAAAACGCACTGTATGAAGAAATGCTTGAGCTCACACTGTTTCTTTTAACCAAATGACCTGTTTTCATCATTGTTATTATGGTATAAAAGATTAGGTATAGTTTTAGAACCTGATTCACACAACTACGTTTTGAACCTTATTGTTACTTTCAAAGCTTTTGCAGTAGGAGAAAACGTCTAAAAAGGATTGTATAAAGAATGCTTGAGCTTACACTGTTTCCTTTAAGGAAATAACCTGTTTTCATCATTTTCATCATGGTATGAAGGATTAGGCATAGTTTTAGAACCTGATTTACTCAACTACGTTTTGACCCTTATTGTTACTTTCAAAGCTTTTAAAGACGGAGAAAACAGCTAAAACGGACTGTATGATGAAATGCTTGAGCTTACACTGTTTTCTTTAAGGAAATAACCTGTTTTCATCATTATCATCATGGTATGAATTATTAGGCATAGTTTTAGAACCTGATTCACTCAACTACGTTTTGACCCTTATTGTTACTTTTAAAGCTTTTGCAGAAGGAGAAAACAGCTAAAACGCACTGTATGAAGAATGCTTGAGCTTACACTGTTTCTTTTAAGCAAATGACCTCTTTTCATCATTATCATCATGGTATGAAGGATTAGGCATAGTTTTAGAACCTGATTCACTCAACTACGTTTTGACCCTTATTGTTACTTTTAAAGCTTTTGCAGAAGGAGAAAACAGCTAAAACGCACTGTATGAAGAATGCTTGAGCTTACACTGTTTCTTTTAAGCAAATGACCTCTTTTCATCATTATCATCATGGTATGAAGGATTAGGCATAGTTTTAGAACCTGATTCACTCAACTACGTTTTGACCCTTATTGTTACTTTTAAAGCTTTTGCAGAAGGGGAAAACAGCTAAAACGCACTGTATGAAGAGTGCTTTAGCTTACACTGTTTCTTTTAAGCAAATGACCTGTTTTCATCATTATCATCATGGTATGAAGGATTAGGCATAGTTTTAGAACCTGATTCACTCAACTACGTTTTGACCCTTATTGTTACTTTTAAAGCTTTTGCAGAAGGAGAAAACAGCTAAAACGCACTGTATGAAGAATGCTTGAGCTTACACTGTTTCCTTTAAGGAAATGACCTGTTTTCATCATTATCATCATGGTATGAAGGATTAGGCATAGTTTTAGAACCTGATTCACTCAACTACGTTTTGACCCTTATTGTTACTTTCAAAGCTTTTAAGACGGAGAAAACAGCTAAAACGCACTGTATGAAGAATGCTTGAGCTTACACTGTTTCCTTTAAGGAAATGACCTGTTTTCATCATTATCATCATGGTATGAATGATTAGGCATAGTTTTAGAACCTGATTCACTCAACTACGTTTTGACCCTTATTGTTACTTTTAAAGCTTTTGCAGAAGGGGAAAACAGCTAAAACGCACTGTATGAAGAGTGCTTGAGCTTACACTGTTTCTTTTAAGCAAATGACCTCTTTTCATAATTATCATCATGGTATGAAGGATTAGGCATAGTTTTAGAACCTGATTCACTCAACTACGTTTTGACCCTTATTGTTACTTTCAAAGCTTTTAAAGACGGAGAAAACAGCTAAAACGGACTGTATGATGAAATGCTTGAGCTTACACTGTTTTCTTTAAGGAAATGACCTGTTTTCATCATTATCATCATGGTATGAAGGATTAGGCATAGTTTTAGAACCTGATTCACTCAACTACGTTTTGACCCTTATTGTTACTTTCAAAGCTTTTAAAGACGGAGAAAACAGCTAAAACGGACTGTATGATGAAATGCTTGAGCTTACACTGTTTCTTTTAAGCAAATGACCTCTTTTCATCATTATCATCATGGTATGAAGGATTAGGCATAGTTTTAGAACCTGATTCACTCAACTACGTTTTGACCCTTATTGTTACTTTCAAAGCTTTTAAAGACGGAGAAAACAGCTAAAACGGACTGTATGATGAAATGCTTGAGCTTACACTGTTTCTTTTAACCAAATGACCTGTTTTCATCATTGTTATTATGGTATAAAAGATTAGGTATAGTTTTAGAACCTGATTCACTCAACTACGTTTTGACCCTTATTGTTACTTTCAAAGCTTTTGCAGTAGGAGAAAACTTCTAAAACGGATTGTATGAAGAATGCTTGAGCTTACACTGTTTCTTTTAAGCAAATGACCTGTTTTCATCATTATCATCATGGTATGAAGGATTAGGCATAGTTTTAGAACCTGATTCACTCAACTACGTTTTGACCCTTATTGTTACTTTTAAAGCTTTTGCAGAAGGGGAAACAGCTAAAACGCACTGTATGAAGAATGCTTGAGCTTACACTGTTTCTTTTAAGCAAATGACCTCTTTTCATCATTATCATCATGGTATGAAGGATTAGGCATAGTTTTAGAACCTGATTCACACAACTACGTTTTGAACCTTATTGTTACTTTCAAAGCTTTTGCAGTAGGAGAAAACTTCTAAAAAGGATTGTATGAAGAATGCTTGAGCTTACACTGTTTCCTTTAAGGAAATAACCTGTTTTCATCATTATCATCATGGTATGAATTATTAGGCATAGTTTTAGAACCTGATTCACTCAACTACGTTTTGACCCTTATTGTTACTTTTAAAGCTTTTGCAGAAGGAGAAAACAGCTAAAACGCACTGTATGAAGAATGCTTTAGCTTACACTGTTTTCTTTAAGGAAATAACCTGTTTTCATCATTATCATCATGGTATGAATTATTAGGCATAGTTTTAGAACCTGATTCACTCAACTACGTTTTGACCCTTATTGTTACTTTTAAAGCTTTTGCAGAAGGAGAAAACAGCTAAAACGCACTGTATGAAGAATGCTTTAGCTTACACTGTTTTCTTTAAGGAAATAACCTGTTTTCATCATTATCATCATGGTATGAAGGATGAGGCATAGTTTTAGAACCTGATTCACTCAACTACGTTTTGACCCTTATTGTTACTTTTAAAGCTTTTGCAGAAGGAGAAAACAGCTAAAACGCACTGTATGAAGAAATGCTTGAGCTCACACTGTTTCTTTTAACCAAATGACCTGTTTTCATCATTGTTATTATGGTATAAAAGATTAGGTATAGTTTTAGAACCTGATTCACACAACTACGTTTTGAACCTTATTGTTACTTTCAAAGCTTTTGCAGTAGGAGAAAACGTCTAAAAAGGATTGTATAAAGAATGCTTGAGCTTACACTGTTTCCTTTAAGGAAATAACCTGTTTTCATCATTTTCATCATGGTATGAAGGATTAGGCATAGTTTTAGAACCTGATTTACTCAACTACGTTTTGACCCTTATTGTTACTTTCAAAGCTTTTAAAGACGGAGAAAACAGCTAAAACGGACTGTATGATGAAATGCTTGAGCTTACACTGTTTTCTTTAAGGAAATAACCTGTTTTCATCATTATCATCATGGTATGAATTATTAGGCATAGTTTTAGAACCTGATTCACTCAACTACGTTTTGACCCTTATTGTTACTTTTAAAGCTTTTGCAGAAGGAGAAAACAGCTAAAACGCACTGTATGAAGAATGCTTGAGCTTACACTGTTTCTTTTAACCAAATGACCTCTTTTCATCATTATCATCATGGTATGAAGGATTAGGCATAGTTTTAGAACCTGATTCACTCAACTACGTTTTGACCCTTATTGTTACTTTTAAAGCTTTTGCAGAAGGAGAAAACAGCTAAAACGCACTGTATGAAGAATGCTTGAGCTTACACTGTTTCTTTTAAGCAAATGACCTCTTTTCATCATTATCATCATGGTATGAAGGATTAGGCATAGTTTTAGAACCTGATTCACTCAACTACGTTTTGACCCTTATTGTTACTTTTAAAGCTTTTGCAGAAGGGGAAAACAGCTAAAACGCACTGTATGAAGAGTGCTTTAGCTTACACTGTTTCTTTTAAGCAAATGACCTGTTTTCATCATTATCATCATGGTATGAAGGATTAGGCATAGTTTTAGAACCTGATTCACTCAACTACGTTTTGACCCTTATTGTTACTTTTAAAGCTTTTGCAGAAGGAGAAAACAGCTAAAACGCACTGTATGAAGAATGCTTGAGCTTACACTGTTTCCTTTAAGGAAATGACCTGTTTTCATCATTATCATCATGGTATGAAGGATTAGGCATAGTTTTAGAACCTGATTCACTCAACTACGTTTTGACCCTTATTGTTACTTTCAAAGCTTTTAAGACGGAGAAAACAGCTAAAACGCACTGTATGAAGAATGCTTGAGCTTACACTGTTTCCTTTAAGGAAATGACCTGTTTTCATCATTATCATCATGGTATGAATGATTAGGCATAGTTTTAGAACCTGATTCACTCAACTACGTTTTGACCCTTATTGTTACTTTTAAAGCTTTTGCAGAAGGAGAAAACAGCTAAAACGCACTGTATGAAGAATGCTTGAGCTTACACTGTTTCTTTTAAGCAAATGACCTCTTTTCATCATTATCATCATGGTATGAATTATTAGGCATAGTTTTAGAACCTGATTCACTCAACTACGTTTTGACCCTTATTGTTACTTTTAAAGCTTTTGCAGAAGGGGAAAACAGCTAAAACGCACTGTATGAAGAAATGCTTGAGCTCACACTGTTTCTTTTAACCAAATGACCTGTTTTCATCATTGTTATTATGGTATAAAAGATTAGGTATAGTTTTAGAACCTGATTCACACAACTACGTTTTGAACCTTATTGTTACTTTCAAAGCTTTTGCAGTAGGAGAAAACGTCTAAAAAGGATTGTATAAAGAATGCTTGAGCTTACACTGTTTCCTTTAAGGAAATAACCTGTTTTCATCATTTTCATCATGGTATGAAGGATTAGGCATAGTTTTAGAACCTGATTTACTCAACTACGTTTTGACCCTTATTGTTACTTTCAAAGCTTTTAAAGACGGAGAAAACAGCTAAAACGTATGGAGGACTAAAAGTGCCACAATTAAATAAATAAATACACAATCAAATAATTACATAAATGTGTCATTTATTAATTAAAATTGGAATTAAATACATAAATGTGTACTTGAATGTGTCATTAATTAATTAAAATACAGATTCATTTAATGTAAAATACATATATAACTATTTCACTATTTACATTTACATTTCATGATCCTGCGTTGCAGCGCTTCATGAATTACTTAAAACTGTCAAACTGACCCATCAAAGTCAGTGGGCGGGGCTAACGCGAATCTAGTCTGATCCATTGCTTTGGTCTGAAGTAGAGTACCTGGATTGAAACATGGAGGATAGAAGGTGGCGGTAATGCACCTATAAGATGGTTGCCAACCGCCGTAAAACAACAAAAAGAAGAAGAAGAAGAAACATGGAGGATCTCCGTGAACTTTCCAGGGAGTTGGTGAGAGACATTTTAAACTTAGCAGAGGATGTAGAAGCAGGACCTGCTGAATCAGAGCATGTAGCTAGTAAAGCAGAGGAACTTATTGAAGTTGTTGGAGTCATTTCCGCACTTTCCGACGAAGATATCGACCACAGAGTGATTGCAAATCTAGAAGAAGTTGTCCACCGCTTCTCTGGTACCAGGGCGCATCAGGCCCAACACACACAGGGACCGGGGCGTTTGCCGTTTGACATACCGAGTGCAGTTCTGGAGCACCAAGTTCTTTGTGGAGTTCCCGCAGTTCAAATTGCAGCGATGTTCGGAGTGTCAAAAAGGACTATCAAGAGGCGCATGCAACAATACAGTTTAAGGTATTTACACTAAATTCATAAGGTTTCTGTTTATGAATTGCTGCTCTCATACACTCTGAAAGAATATGGCGTTTAAGGTAACATTACTTGATGTTGTGTTTTTTTTTGTTTCTACAGAAAAACCGATCTCTATTCAGCTGTGAATGATGAGGAGTTGGACCATATTGTAAGTGAAATTCACAGAAGTCATCCAAACACCGGCTACAAGCTAATGCGTGGTCACCTGAATGCAAGAGGTGTGCGTGTTCCAAGTGAGTATAATAATATGGGCATTATTTAAATGTATTTTTAATTTGGAGCTCTGCCCTTTTGAAAGGTGAAGGAAGCCTGCTTAAAGACATCGCCTCTGAGATGTAGAATGTGTATAATAGGAGAGAAACGCATTTCACACAAGAAACACAATATCTGACAGTAATATTCTGAGCTGTCCGGATGTTCCTCTCCTCAGTCTCAAGACTGCAAGAGTCTTTACGCAGAGTAGATGCAGAGGGAGTCCACATGAGACGTCTGAGGCTGCGTGTATTAAGGCGACGGCAGTATTTTGTTCCTGGCCCAAACTCTTTGTGGCATATAGATGGCCACCATAAGCTCATCAGGTAAGTGATATTAGCAGATAAACAATGCATCGTTCTAGATGTTTCATTACAATTTTATTTACAATAAAGTATCTTTTCATGTGTTTGCAACAGGTGGAGATTTGTTGTCCACGGTGGGGTGGATGGATTCAGTCGTTTAGTGGTCTACCTGACTGTGGCTGGCAATAACAGAGCTCATACGGTCTTACAGAGCTTTATCGCCGCTGTTGAGCAGTATGGGCTGCCATCAAGGGTACGGTCTGATAAAGGGGGGGAGAATGCAGATGTAGCAGAATTCATGATCAGAAGCAGAGGTACCGACAGGAATTCACACATCACAGGCAGAAGTGTCCACAATCAGCGGTAAAGAAATGTGTTTGGCAACTAGGCTCACACAACTAACATACGTCACATAAATTAACAATTTGTCAATTTTATCCTAAACACAGAATAGAGAGGATGTGGAGAGATGTTTATGAACATGCCCTGGACCTCTTCTATCAGATCTTTACTTCATTGGAAGATCAGGGAACACTGAATCCAGACAATGAAGTCCATCTTTTCGCTCTGCACCGGATTTTCCTTCCACTGGTCCAGCAAAGCCTAGACTCTTTTCGCGACGCTTGGAACTTTCACGGTCTGAGAACTGAAAGGAATCAGTCACCACAGCAACTCTGGAGAAGATACAGAGAGCAAGGCCCTGAGGAGGATCCTACTGAGGTTAACAATCAACTTTAAACACGTTTTAAAAGTGTTTCCCCAAAGGAATTATGGGAGGAATTTTTTTTTTGATAAATGTGGTACTTTAAAATGGAGCATTTACTATAGATTATTGTCTTTAGAATCTCCCAAGCTTTTAAAGATCAACCTGTGAGCTGTAGTTTCTACAGTGCATACTACAGCTGTATTATTTTACAAAGCTGATTTTAATAACTAACAATTTCTCACTGACTTGGTGACCAAAAATAACAATCTTGCATAAGGACATGTCAAACTATTTTTAAGCACAAGTTTGATTATGCTTGTCATCTATTCAGATTTCTGAAGAGTATGGGATCGACTGGAACGGACCTCACGGCCTTCATGGAGGCACTGTATCAGTCCCTGAGGTTCAGCTGGCCCGTGAGCTCTCAGATGAAGAGGTTGCAATTTTGCCAGCTCCAGGAGTTTCTGTTACTGATGCGCTTAGATTATATGTAGAGACTGTGGAAGTGTTATCAAGAATCTTAGACTGATGTCCAAGCCATGTTTTTATTTGTTGTGTTAGAACCAGCAGTCAAAAACTGAAAGTTTGCTTTCCTTTTAAAAGAAATATATATGCAGAATAAAAAAATGAATAACAAAAGGTCAACTACTGCACAGTGTGTTAATCTAAGTTTTCAAAGACTCTGAACAGTGTAGGCATTGACATTAGGGCTGGGCAATATGGAGAAAATCAAATATCACAATATTTTTGACCAAACCTCAATGACGATATTGTATGGTTGACAATTGATTCAGCCACAAAATATCTTCCACCTTTAAATTTCTGATAAATAACCATCATAATGTGGATATAATGACTAAGTGGTTAAAGGCAAATACTAGAACAGTCTGGTAAATTCAGAAAATTACACTTTACTGTAATGCAGCCTTTGAAACCAGGAAAAGACTGAACTTACCATGTAACATTACATGTCAAAATTACGATAGATATAATATTGAAATATTACCCAGCCCTAATTGACATCTGTCTGAACAAACTTAAACCAGCCCAAATCCAGTACTTTTTATAGCAGCGACAAGTGCTTTCTCAAAGTCCATGTAGATTTTGAAA
Source organism: Pungitius pungitius (assembly GCF_949316345.1). Classification (NCBI taxonomy): domain Eukaryota; kingdom Metazoa; phylum Chordata; class Actinopteri; order Perciformes; family Gasterosteidae; genus Pungitius; species Pungitius pungitius. The sequence continues at coordinate 13,201,019 of NC_084909.1, read as the reverse complement.
TGAGCTGGCAGCTTTAGGGTTTCAAAGCATGTGGAGGACGTAGGAAGGGTTCCCCCAGAAATCTCCACTATCAATTCAGGAGGAAGCATCTCCCAGCCAACCCAGAATGTCAGCAGCTGGGCCAGGGTACCTGATGAAGCTAAAAGTCATACAATGGATTGAACACATTTAGTTCAACTTAATTTCATATCTATCCATGAGACAGAAGCATTTGTAAAAAGAGAAATAAGGTTTATACCTGTTTCAATGAACATCCTTAAAAAGCCAGTGATGCGGCAGGTGGTGTCCAAGTCAAAGTCTTCATCATCACTGTCCTCAACTGGCCATGTGATTTTTTCTAGGAGCATCTTAAAGAAAAGAAAAATTGTAATTTAAAAAAAGGGAGAACTTATTTTGGTGAAGGACTATGCAGATCACATTTTTGGAAAATGGAAAAATAGCCAGCTCAGTCATTGAAAATAGACGTAAAATTCATCAAGTTAAGTCACAAATATAACTAAATTACTGACTTACCTGGGGTGTGAACTGCATTTCAGCCATTTTGGGGAAAAGAAGTGGGACAACATCTGGCCTAGATGTCAGCAGGGGCCATACCATCACATCTTTCAGTCCCTTTCTCAACTGTTTAATTTGGCGCATGGTCCTCCCAACGACCTAAGAGACAGACCGACCCATATTACAGCCCAAATCCTTAACCCAAATTTGTTGACAAAGTAGAAAAAATGTTAATAAAAGCACAATAAAGTGCCTTAAAAAATCCATTTAAACTCTAGTACTTAAACTCTTGTGTTAACATTAACAAGTCAGGGTTCAGAATACATTCCATAATTTCAACAAGTACAGCAATGGATTCTGTCACCAGCAGGAACTCACTGCATGGAGTAGAAGTTTATTATGTAGCCATCTCCGATTTGTTTTGGTGACTGCCGGAAGATCCCAAGACATGGAAAGATCTGAAACTGTGTCTTTCTGTTCCGGTGTAAGTTCTTCATGTTCAAGCTAGAATAAGGACCATACCATTTATTATATCAGCCCAAGCAATATTTTTTTTACATGGCAAAGTTTTTTTAGGTTACATACCAGTTCTATGATGCTCCTGATGTGCAGATCAGGACAGTCTTTAACAACAACAGTAGCCATTTCAGGGTCCCCATTGAAGAGTACATGAATTACAGCAGGACTTAATCCTGTGACATGGGGACCGTCATGCAGAAAGGTGTGGGCCAACATCCTTCCTGCAACCCGGAAGAGGTTGCTTTCATTAAGTGCCTCTGATGCTGCTGGAACAAGATGGTCAGGTTCACCCTCAAATAGCAGTGTTCGGCCCATTCCTCCTGTAAAGTACCAAGAGAGCAAGGAATAAAGTCACCACAATTAACCTCTTAAATACATAAAATTACATCATACTAGTGCAGTGCCCGTTGAAAATGTGCCTGTTTGGAACGGGCGATTACTTGGCCTGTGTTATTGCTGCTTGTAGAATTCACTTAAACCAAATTGTAGCCTACTCCAAAATGACCCCAAACTACTACAAATGCAACCCCCCTGTATACCCCACTACCGATTTACCTGACACAAAACATTGCCCACCGACCCTCCGCTAAACAACACATATCTGCGTTCATCAACCACCAGAACGTGTGCGTGTACTTACCAAGATCTAGACTGAATCCAAACTGGAGTTTGGATATGATTGTTGTCATAAAGTACCGCATCACTCCCTCTCCGATAGCAACATCACCTGAAATTAAATACTGATAATAACACAGTGGAAAAAAGTGGCCGACAAATACAGGTAACTGAATTAGCTAACATTTAACAAACAAGGGAGAAAAATAGTCAAAATTCTATTGGCTGTAATTCTAGAACAGCATCCTTAATATTGATTATTCCAGATAAGAGTATATTGTGCACAATATTCACATACATAACATTTTTTATCAATTATATAATTTTGTGCATTTCATTGTCCCATTTTCCAATGGGACAATTCCATATATGCTACTTGAGTGGTATAAACTGTACTGATGTATTTATATTATAAACTTTATATTACTTACCAACCAGAGTACAATGAAGTGGACATGCCCATTCTTGCTGCTGTTTATAGAATAAGAGAAGCTCCCGTTCCCGGTCCTCTTCAGACTCCCTTACATCCATCTTCATTCTAAGTGGTTTCCCAGTTGCATGTTCCCTTAGCAGATTCTCTTTGAAAACTTTGGCAGCTTGAGTGGGTTCTTTAATAAGCTTCCATTCTAAACAAAAGACAACAAAGTTATCTATTCCAGAGAAATATGAGTTGGCATGTTACCTGCATATACAGATACCCTCTCACTCTACAGAACAGGAGATCAGTTTTATCACTGATAAAACGCGAGACCCAACAGCTTACAAATCTGTCACAACGCTGAGTTGACATAAAAAGGCATTCAACAAAAACTAAATATTAGAAAAATAGAAAAACCCAGGTGCATGTTATTAATTGCCTGTAACTGTATTATCTTATCCAATTATATCTTACAAGTGTTATCTTTCTATTGACTTTTCAGTTACACACAATCTTATAGCAACACTATTGTGATGACACATACCACTGTCTGTTTCTTTGTGATCCAACTCCTCGTTAACAATCACTGCTGGTACTACTGCACTCTCGGCTGATGTTTCAGACCTCTCTGGAACACTGTCACTGACTAGGGCGGTCTCACTATCATTTTCTTCCCTTTGGCCTCCCTCTTGTTCTCTTTCTGATTCCTGCATGGGTGTCCTTGAAGTGAATACAATTGAAATGATGGTCATACTCACTTATTTGTGTGCACAACACTCCAAGAGGACATATTCCCTAAGAAAATGAATATGCTACCCTTGCATTGCTTTAGGAAGTACATACCCATTGCAGCTCAATCTGTGCAGCTTCATCTCTGAAAAGGGAACTTCCTTCTGACAAGTGATGCAGGGGATGACTGGACCAGAGGCAGGACGTGAGCTCTCCTAACAACAACAAATGGCTTTTAATTAATGATTAAAAGTCACCAGTAATCTTTGTTTTGATTATGTATTAAACTAGGTCTCTGTAAATTTATGTACACAATCTAAGGATAGATCCTGTTGAAGTGGACGTATGTAGATGGTAGCCTGTCCAATCATCGTCGATGGATCTTTCAGATAGGCAAGGGTGTATCCAGTGCTGGGACACTGAAGCAATGCAAGATTTCGACTGCGAGTCGATCCTACAAGTTTTAGAAATTCAAAGCCTCCACCTTGTTGGAGCTTCGGAAACACTTCCATCAGTTTATTTGTTATAACCATGGGATCGTGGTCATTCCCTGGAGAAAACAAAACAAAATCATAACTCACCTCACCTTAAATTAAGCAAATAAGCCTGTGATAACTATTATTCACACTATTAAAATCAATTACGTTTACATAAATGCAAATAATTTCAACGAACAGTACACACATTTTTTAGTTTTGGTAAATCCATAGTTCGCACTGACCTGAAAATGTTACTTTTTGCTCTCCAAGTCCTGAAGTAAGAAGTTCAGCTTTAAACAGTACGCTTGGAATTTTATCCGCATTGTGGTCAGCCAAACAACAGACGGTGTGTGTGTAGCTTCTTCGGCAAACTTGGACTTGTGCTGGTCGTCTCGTCATATTCCTTCTGGCTCCAATGTTATATGGCGCAAAGAGCCTTGCTACCTCCGCTGTAACACAGAAAAACGTCACCACTCAATGGTCACCAGTCAGCTAAAACAGCCTCTACTTCTATCTTGGGATGCTCAAACCAGCTAACACCATTAGCGAACTAGCTCGTTTTAAGCTCCCCCAATTAACAATGAACGTGTCACGCACGAAACATCATAATACCACATACAAATTCATTTTCGAGGCGATCTAATTTAACCCACACGTGTGTCCCGAATCATTAATTAGTAGCACACCTGGCTAACATGAAATTACTTAGCTTACCTTGGACAGGTGTACGTGATTGAGCGGCCGGTATCTGCTGTGACGGAGCCGCCGGAGCCGCCGGAGCCGTTGGACTTCTGCGCAGAGCTTCCTCAATCAAATTCGCTGCTTCTCTCAGCAGCTCTGGGCAACTTTTTGACATTTTGTCCTGCACGGCGTCTCAACATTGGGGCTAGCAGGACCGCGTAATCTCCTTTATTTTTAGCCGTTGCAATGAAAGTTCTGTTTAACAGCGTATCCAAACCAACGTAGAGGTGAATAGCGCCACCAAGTGTATTGGAATGTGTTCAGTAGCTCTGCATCAATCCAGTATCTCGAATTGATTTGTCTTGACTTGATGCACAGGGTAACCAATCAGGCGTTAGGTTCCGCCTACCAACTTTTGATGGGTCAATTTGACAGTTTTAAGTAATTCATGAAGCGCTGCAACGCAGGCCCATGAAATGTAAATGTAAATAGTAAAATAGTTATATATGCATTTTACATACAATGAATCAGTATTTTAATTAATTAATGACACATTTAATTACACTTTTATGTATTTAATTCTAATTTTAATTAATTAATGACACATTTAAGTAATTATTTAATGGTGTTTTTATTTATTTCATTGTGGCCCTTTTAGTCCTCCATAAAAACGGACTGTATGATGAAATGCTTGAGCTTACACTGTTTTCTTTAAGGAAATAACCTGTTTTCATCATTATCATCATGGTATGAATTATTAGGCATAGTTTTAGAACCTGATTCACTCAACTACGTTTTGACCCTTATTGTTACTTTTAAAGCTTTTGCAGAAGGAGAAAACAGCTAAAACGCACTGTATGAAGAATGCTTGAGCTTACACTGTTTCTTTTAAGCAAATGACCTCTTTTCATCATTATCATCATGGTATGAAGGATTAGGCATAGTTTTAGAACCTGATTCACTCAACTACGTTTTGACCCTTATTGTTACTTTTAAAGCTTTTGCAGAAGGAGAAAACAGCTAAAACGCACTGTATGAAGAATGCTTGAGCTTACACTGTTTCTTTTAAGCAAATGACCTCTTTTCATCATTATCATCATGGTATGAAGGATTAGGCATAGTTTTAGAACCTGATTCACTCAACTACGTTTTGACCCTTATTGTTACTTTTAAAGCTTTTGCAGAAGGGGAAAACAGCTAAAACGCACTGTATGAAGAGTGCTTTAGCTTACACTGTTTCTTTTAAGCAAATGACCTGTTTTCATCATTATCATCATGGTATGAAGGATTAGGCATAGTTTTAGAACCTGATTCACTCAACTACGTTTTGACCCTTATTGTTACTTTTAAAGCTTTTGCAGTAGGAGAAAACTTCTAAAAAGGATTGTATGAAGAATGCTTGAGCTTACACTGTTTCCTTTAAGGAAATAACCTGTTTTCATCATTATCATCATGGTATGAATTATTAGGCATAGTTTTAGAACCTGATTCACTCAACTACGTTTTGACCCTTATTGTTACTTTTAAAGCTTTTGCAGAAGGAGAAAACAGCTAAAACGCACTGTATGAAGAATGCTTTAGCTTACACTGTTTTCTTTAAGGAAATAACCTGTTTTCATCATTATCATCATGGTATGAATTATTAGGCATAGTTTTAGAACCTGATTCACTCAACTACGTTTTGACCCTTATTGTTACTTTTAAAGCTTTTGCAGAAGGAGAAAACAGCTAAAACGCACTGTATGAAGAATGCTTTAGCTTACACTGTTTTCTTTAAGGAAATAACCTGTTTTCATCATTATCATCATGGTATGAAGGATGAGGCATAGTTTTAGAACCTGATTCACTCAACTACGTTTTGACCCTTATTGTTACTTTTAAAGCTTTTGCAGAAGGGGAAAACAGCTAAAACGCACTGTATGAAGAGTGCTTTAGCTCACACTGTTTCTTTTAACCAAATGACCTGTTTTCATCATTGTTATTATGGTATAAAAGATTAGGTATAGTTTTAGAACCTGATTCACACAACTACGTTTTGAACCTTATTGTTACTTTCAAAGCTTTTGCAGTAGGAGAAAACGTCTAAAAAGGATTGTATAAAGAATGCTTGAGCTTACACTGTTTCCTTTAAGGAAATAACCTGTTTTCATCATTTTCATCATGGTATGAAGGATTAGGCATAGTTTTAGAACCTGATTTACTCAACTACGTTTTGACCCTTATTGTTACTTTCAAAGCTTTTAAAGACGGAGAAAACAGCTAAAACGGACTGTATGATGAAATGCTTGAGCTTACACTGTTTTCTTTAAGGAAATAACCTGTTTTCATCATTATCATCATGGTATGAATTATTAGGCATAGTTTTAGAACCTGATTCACTCAACTACGTTTTGACCCTTATTGTTACTTTTAAAGCTTTTGCAGAAGGAGAAAACAGCTAAAACGCACTGTATGAAGAATGCTTGAGCTTACACTGTTTCTTTTAACCAAATGACCTCTTTTCATCATTATCATCATGGTATGAAGGATTAGGCATAGTTTTAGAACCTGATTCACTCAACTACGTTTTGACCCTTATTGTTACTTTTAAAGCTTTTGCAGAAGGAGAAAACAGCTAAAACGCACTGTATGAAGAATGCTTGAGCTTACACTGTTTCTTTTAAGCAAATGACCTCTTTTCATCATTATCATCATGGTATGAAGGATTAGGCATAGTTTTAGAACCTGATTCACTCAACTACGTTTTGACCCTTATTGTTACTTTTAAAGCTTTTGCAGAAGGGGAAAACAGCTAAAACGCACTGTATGAAGAGTGCTTTAGCTTACACTGTTTCTTTTAAGCAAATGACCTGTTTTCATCATTATCATCATGGTATGAAGGATTAGGCATAGTTTTAGAACCTGATTCACTCAACTACGTTTTGACCCTTATTGTTACTTTTAAAGCTTTTGCAGAAGGAGAAAACAGCTAAAACGCACTGTATGAAGAATGCTTGAGCTTACACTGTTTCCTTTAAGGAAATGACCTGTTTTCATCATTATCATCATGGTATGAAGGATTAGGCATAGTTTTAGAACCTGATTCACTCAACTACGTTTTGACCCTTATTGTTACTTTCAAAGCTTTTAAGACGGAGAAAACAGCTAAAACGCACTGTATGAAGAATGCTTGAGCTTACACTGTTTCCTTTAAGGAAATGACCTGTTTTCATCATTATCATCATGGTATGAATGATTAGGCATAGTTTTAGAACCTGATTCACTCAACTACGTTTTGACCCTTATTGTTACTTTTAAAGCTTTTGCAGAAGGAGAAAACAGCTAAAACGCACTGTATGAAGAATGCTTGAGCTTACACTGTTTCTTTTAAGCAAATGACCTCTTTTCATCATTATCATCATGGTATGAATTATTAGGCATAGTTTTAGAACCTGATTCACTCAACTACGTTTTGACCCTTATTGTTACTTTTAAAGCTTTTGCAGAAGGGGAAAACAGCTAAAACGCACTGTATGAAGAAATGCTTGAGCTCACACTGTTTCTTTTAACCAAATGACCTGTTTTCATCATTGTTATTATGGTATAAAAGATTAGGTATAGTTTTAGAACCTGATTCACACAACTACGTTTTGAACCTTATTGTTACTTTCAAAGCTTTTGCAGTAGGAGAAAACGTCTAAAAAGGATTGTATAAAGAATGCTTGAGCTTACACTGTTTCCTTTAAGGAAATAACCTGTTTTCATCATTTTCATCATGGTATGAAGGATTAGGCATAGTTTTAGAACCTGATTTACTCAACTACGTTTTGACCCTTATTGTTACTTTCAAAGCTTTTAAAGACGGAGAAAACAGCTAAAACGGACTGTATGATGAAATGCTTGAGCTTACACTGTTTTCTTTAAGGAAATAACCTGTTTTCATCATTATCATCATGGTATGAATTATTAGGCATAGTTTTAGAACCTGATTCACTCAACTACGTTTTGACCCTTATTGTTACTTTTAAAGCTTTTGCAGAAGGAGAAAACAGCTAAAACGCACTGTATGAAGAATGCTTGAGCTTACACTGTTTCTTTTAAGCAAATGACCTCTTTTCATCATTATCATCATGGTATGAAGGATTAGGCATAGTTTTAGAACCTGATTCACTCAACTACGTTTTGACCCTTATTGTTACTTTTAAAGCTTTTGCAGAAGGAGAAAACAGCTAAAACGCACTGTATGAAGAATGCTTGAGCTTACACTGTTTCTTTTAAGCAAATGACCTCTTTTCATCATTATCATCATGGTATGAAGGATTAGGCATAGTTTTAGAACCTGATTCACTCAACTACGTTTTGACCCTTATTGTTACTTTTAAAGCTTTTGCAGAAGGGGAAAACAGCTAAAACGCACTGTATGAAGAGTGCTTTAGCTTACACTGTTTCTTTTAAGCAAATGACCTGTTTTCATCATTATCATCATGGTATGAAGGATTAGGCATAGTTTTAGAACCTGATTCACTCAACTACGTTTTGACCCTTATTGTTACTTTTAAAGCTTTTGCAGTAGGAGAAAACTTCTAAAAAGGATTGTATGAAGAATGCTTGAGCTTACACTGTTTCCTTTAAGGAAATAACCTGTTTTCATCATTATCATCATGGTATGAATTATTAGGCATAGTTTTAGAACCTGATTCACTCAACTACGTTTTGACCCTTATTGTTACTTTTAAAGCTTTTGCAGAAGGAGAAAACAGCTAAAACGCACTGTATGAAGAATGCTTTAGCTTACACTGTTTTCTTTAAGGAAATAACCTGTTTTCATCATTATCATCATGGTATGAATTATTAGGCATAGTTTTAGAACCTGATTCACTCAACTACGTTTTGACCCTTATTGTTACTTTTAAAGCTTTTGCAGAAGGAGAAAACAGCTAAAACGCACTGTATGAAGAATGCTTTAGCTTACACTGTTTTCTTTAAGGAAATAACCTGTTTTCATCATTATCATCATGGTATGAAGGATGAGGCATAGTTTTAGAACCTGATTCACTCAACTACGTTTTGACCCTTATTGTTACTTTTAAAGCTTTTGCAGAAGGAGAAAACAGCTAAAACGCACTGTATGAAGAAATGCTTGAGCTCACACTGTTTCTTTTAACCAAATGACCTGTTTTCATCATTGTTATTATGGTATAAAAGATTAGGTATAGTTTTAGAACCTGATTCACACAACTACGTTTTGAACCTTATTGTTACTTTCAAAGCTTTTGCAGTAGGAGAAAACGTCTAAAAAGGATTGTATAAAGAATGCTTGAGCTTACACTGTTTCCTTTAAGGAAATAACCTGTTTTCATCATTTTCATCATGGTATGAAGGATTAGGCATAGTTTTAGAACCTGATTTACTCAACTACGTTTTGACCCTTATTGTTACTTTCAAAGCTTTTAAAGACGGAGAAAACAGCTAAAACGGACTGTATGATGAAATGCTTGAGCTTACACTGTTTTCTTTAAGGAAATAACCTGTTTTCATCATTATCATCATGGTATGAATTATTAGGCATAGTTTTAGAACCTGATTCACTCAACTACGTTTTGACCCTTATTGTTACTTTTAAAGCTTTTGCAGAAGGAGAAAACAGCTAAAACGCACTGTATGAAGAATGCTTGAGCTTACACTGTTTCTTTTAACCAAATGACCTCTTTTCATCATTATCATCATGGTATGAAGGATTAGGCATAGTTTTAGAACCTGATTCACTCAACTACGTTTTGACCCTTATTGTTACTTTTAAAGCTTTTGCAGAAGGAGAAAACAGCTAAAACGCACTGTATGAAGAATGCTTGAGCTTACACTGTTTCTTTTAAGCAAATGACCTCTTTTCATCATTATCATCATGGTATGAAGGATTAGGCATAGTTTTAGAACCTGATTCACTCAACTACGTTTTGACCCTTATTGTTACTTTTAAAGCTTTTGCAGAAGGGGAAAACAGCTAAAACGCACTGTATGAAGAGTGCTTTAGCTTACACTGTTTCTTTTAAGCAAATGACCTGTTTTCATCATTATCATCATGGTATGAAGGATTAGGCATAGTTTTAGAACCTGATTCACTCAACTACGTTTTGACCCTTATTGTTACTTTTAAAGCTTTTGCAGAAGGAGAAAACAGCTAAAACGCACTGTATGAAGAATGCTTGAGCTTACACTGTTTCCTTTAAGGAAATGACCTGTTTTCATCATTATCATCATGGTATGAAGGATTAGGCATAGTTTTAGAACCTGATTCACTCAACTACGTTTTGACCCTTATTGTTACTTTCAAAGCTTTTAAGACGGAGAAAACAGCTAAAACGCACTGTATGAAGAATGCTTGAGCTTACACTGTTTCCTTTAAGGAAATGACCTGTTTTCATCATTATCATCATGGTATGAATGATTAGGCATAGTTTTAGAACCTGATTCACTCAACTACGTTTTGACCCTTATTGTTACTTTTAAAGCTTTTGCAGAAGGAGAAAACAGCTAAAACGCACTGTATGAAGAATGCTTGAGCTTACACTGTTTCTTTTAAGCAAATGACCTCTTTTCATCATTATCATCATGGTATGAATTATTAGGCATAGTTTTAGAACCTGATTCACTCAACTACGTTTTGACCCTTATTGTTACTTTTAAAGCTTTTGCAGAAGGGGAAAACAGCTAAAACGCACTGTATGAAGAAATGCTTGAGCTCACACTGTTTCTTTTAACCAAATGACCTGTTTTCATCATTGTTATTATGGTATAAAAGATTAGGTATAGTTTTAGAACCTGATTCACACAACTACGTTTTGAACCTTATTGTTACTTTCAAAGCTTTTGCAGTAGGAGAAAACGTCTAAAAAGGATTGTATAAAGAATGCTTGAGCTTACACTGTTTCCTTTAAGGAAATAACCTGTTTTCATCATTTTCATCATGGTATGAAGGATTAGGCATAGTTTTAGAACCTGATTTACTCAACTACGTTTTGACCCTTATTGTTACTTTCAAAGCTTTTAAAGACGGAGAAAACAGCTAAAACGGACTGTATGATGAAATGCTTGAGCTTACACTGTTTTCTTTAAGGAAATAACCTGTTTTCATCATTATCATCATGGTATGAATTATTAGGCATAGTTTTAGAACCTGATTCACTCAACTACGTTTTGACCCTTATTGTTACTTTTAAAGCTTTTGCAGAAGGAGAAAACAGCTAAAACGCACTGTATGAAGAATGCTTGAGCTTACACTGTTTCTTTTAAGCAAATGACCTCTTTTCATCATTATCATCATGGTATGAAGGATTAGGCATAGTTTTAGAACCTGATTCACTCAACTACGTTTTGACCCTTATTGTTACTTTTAAAGCTTTTGCAGAAGGAGAAAACAGCTAAAACGCACTGTATGAAGAATGCTTGAGCTTACACTGTTTCTTTTAAGCAAATGACCTCTTTTCATCATTATCATCATGGTATGAAGGATTAGGCATAGTTTTAGAACCTGATTCACTCAACTACGTTTTGACCCTTATTGTTACTTTTAAAGCTTTTGCAGAAGGGGAAAACAGCTAAAACGCACTGTATGAAGAGTGCTTTAGCTTACACTGTTTCTTTTAAGCAAATGACCTGTTTTCATCATTATCATCATGGTATGAAGGATTAGGCATAGTTTTAGAACCTGATTCACTCAACTACGTTTTGACCCTTATTGTTACTTTTAAAGCTTTTGCAGAAGGAGAAAACAGCTAAAACGCACTGTATGAAGAATGCTTGAGCTTACACTGTTTCCTTTAAGGAAATGACCTGTTTTCATCATTATCATCATGGTATGAAGGATTAGGCATAGTTTTAGAACCTGATTCACTCAACTACGTTTTGACCCTTATTGTTACTTTCAAAGCTTTTAAGACGGAGAAAACAGCTAAAACGCACTGTATGAAGAATGCTTGAGCTTACACTGTTTCCTTTAAGGAAATGACCTGTTTTCATCATTATCATCATGGTATGAATGATTAGGCATAGTTTTAGAACCTGATTCACTCAACTACGTTTTGACCCTTATTGTTACTTTTAAAGCTTTTGCAGAAGGGGAAAACAGCTAAAACGCACTGTATGAAGAGTGCTTGAGCTTACACTGTTTCTTTTAAGCAAATGACCTCTTTTCATAATTATCATCATGGTATGAAGGATTAGGCATAGTTTTAGAACCTGATTCACTCAACTACGTTTTGACCCTTATTGTTACTTTCAAAGCTTTTAAAGACGGAGAAAACAGCTAAAACGGACTGTATGATGAAATGCTTGAGCTTACACTGTTTTCTTTAAGGAAATGACCTGTTTTCATCATTATCATCATGGTATGAAGGATTAGGCATAGTTTTAGAACCTGATTCACTCAACTACGTTTTGACCCTTATTGTTACTTTCAAAGCTTTTAAAGACGGAGAAAACAGCTAAAACGGACTGTATGATGAAATGCTTGAGCTCACACTGTTTCTTTTAAGCAAATGACCTCTTTTCATCATTATCATCATGGTATGAAGGATTAGGCATAGTTTTAGAACCTGATTCACTCAACTACGTTTTGACCCTTATTGTTACTTTCAAAGCTTTTAAAGACGGAGAAAACAGCTAAAACGGACTGTATGATGAAATGCTTGAGCTTACACTGTTTCTTTTAACCAAATGACCTGTTTTCATCATTGTTATTATGGTATAAAAGATTAGGTATAGTTTTAGAACCTGATTCACTCAACTACGTTTTGACCCTTATTGTTACTTTCAAAGCTTTTGCAGTAGGAGAAAACTTCTAAAACGGATTGTATGAAGAATGCTTGAGCTTACACTGTTTCTTTTAAGCAAATGACCTGTTTTCATCATTATCATCATGGTATGAAGGATTAGGCATAGTTTTAGAACCTGATTCACTCAACTACGTTTTGACCCTTATTGTTACTTTTAAAGCTTTTGCAGAAGGGGAAACAGCTAAAACGCACTGTATGAAGAATGCTTGAGCTTACACTGTTTCTTTTAAGCAAATGACCTCTTTTCATCATTATCATCATGGTATGAAGGATTAGGCATAGTTTTAGAACCTGATTCACACAACTACGTTTTGAACCTTATTGTTACTTTCAAAGCTTTTGCAGTAGGAGAAAACTTCTAAAAAGGATTGTATGAAGAATGCTTGAGCTTACACTGTTTCCTTTAAGGAAATAACCTGTTTTCATCATTATCATCATGGTATGAATTATTAGGCATAGTTTTAGAACCTGATTCACTCAACTACGTTTTGACCCTTATTGTTACTTTTAAAGCTTTTGCAGAAGGAGAAAACAGCTAAAACGCACTGTATGAAGAATGCTTTAGCTTACACTGTTTTCTTTAAGGAAATAACCTGTTTTCATCATTATCATCATGGTATGAATTATTAGGCATAGTTTTAGAACCTGATTCACTCAACTACGTTTTGACCCTTATTGTTACTTTTAAAGCTTTTGCAGAAGGAGAAAACAGCTAAAACGCACTGTATGAAGAATGCTTTAGCTTACACTGTTTTCTTTAAGGAAATAACCTGTTTTCATCATTATCATCATGGTATGAAGGATGAGGCATAGTTTTAGAACCTGATTCACTCAACTACGTTTTGACCCTTATTGTTACTTTTAAAGCTTTTGCAGAAGGAGAAAACAGCTAAAACGCACTGTATGAAGAAATGCTTGAGCTCACACTGTTTCTTTTAACCAAATGACCTGTTTTCATCATTGTTATTATGGTATAAAAGATTAGGTATAGTTTTAGAACCTGATTCACACAACTACGTTTTGAACCTTATTGTTACTTTCAAAGCTTTTGCAGTAGGAGAAAACGTCTAAAAAGGATTGTATAAAGAATGCTTGAGCTTACACTGTTTCCTTTAAGGAAATAACCTGTTTTCATCATTTTCATCATGGTATGAAGGATTAGGCATAGTTTTAGAACCTGATTTACTCAACTACGTTTTGACCCTTATTGTTACTTTCAAAGCTTTTAAAGACGGAGAAAACAGCTAAAACGGACTGTATGATGAAATGCTTGAGCTTACACTGTTTTCTTTAAGGAAATAACCTGTTTTCATCATTATCATCATGGTATGAATTATTAGGCATAGTTTTAGAACCTGATTCACTCAACTACGTTTTGACCCTTATTGTTACTTTTAAAGCTTTTGCAGAAGGAGAAAACAGCTAAAACGCACTGTATGAAGAATGCTTGAGCTTACACTGTTTCTTTTAACCAAATGACCTCTTTTCATCATTATCATCATGGTATGAAGGATTAGGCATAGTTTTAGAACCTGATTCACTCAACTACGTTTTGACCCTTATTGTTACTTTTAAAGCTTTTGCAGAAGGAGAAAACAGCTAAAACGCACTGTATGAAGAATGCTTGAGCTTACACTGTTTCTTTTAAGCAAATGACCTCTTTTCATCATTATCATCATGGTATGAAGGATTAGGCATAGTTTTAGAACCTGATTCACTCAACTACGTTTTGACCCTTATTGTTACTTTTAAAGCTTTTGCAGAAGGGGAAAACAGCTAAAACGCACTGTATGAAGAGTGCTTTAGCTTACACTGTTTCTTTTAAGCAAATGACCTGTTTTCATCATTATCATCATGGTATGAAGGATTAGGCATAGTTTTAGAACCTGATTCACTCAACTACGTTTTGACCCTTATTGTTACTTTTAAAGCTTTTGCAGAAGGAGAAAACAGCTAAAACGCACTGTATGAAGAATGCTTGAGCTTACACTGTTTCCTTTAAGGAAATGACCTGTTTTCATCATTATCATCATGGTATGAAGGATTAGGCATAGTTTTAGAACCTGATTCACTCAACTACGTTTTGACCCTTATTGTTACTTTCAAAGCTTTTAAGACGGAGAAAACAGCTAAAACGCACTGTATGAAGAATGCTTGAGCTTACACTGTTTCCTTTAAGGAAATGACCTGTTTTCATCATTATCATCATGGTATGAATGATTAGGCATAGTTTTAGAACCTGATTCACTCAACTACGTTTTGACCCTTATTGTTACTTTTAAAGCTTTTGCAGAAGGAGAAAACAGCTAAAACGCACTGTATGAAGAATGCTTGAGCTTACACTGTTTCTTTTAAGCAAATGACCTCTTTTCATCATTATCATCATGGTATGAATTATTAGGCATAGTTTTAGAACCTGATTCACTCAACTACGTTTTGACCCTTATTGTTACTTTTAAAGCTTTTGCAGAAGGGGAAAACAGCTAAAACGCACTGTATGAAGAAATGCTTGAGCTCACACTGTTTCTTTTAACCAAATGACCTGTTTTCATCATTGTTATTATGGTATAAAAGATTAGGTATAGTTTTAGAACCTGATTCACACAACTACGTTTTGAACCTTATTGTTACTTTCAAAGCTTTTGCAGTAGGAGAAAACGTCTAAAAAGGATTGTATAAAGAATGCTTGAGCTTACACTGTTTCCTTTAAGGAAATAACCTGTTTTCATCATTTTCATCATGGTATGAAGGATTAGGCATAGTTTTAGAACCTGATTTACTCAACTACGTTTTGACCCTTATTGTTACTTTCAAAGCTTTTAAAGACGGAGAAAACAGCTAAAACGGACTGTATGATGAAATGCTTGAGCTTACACTGTTTTCTTTAAGGAAATAACCTGTTTTCATCATTATCATCATGGTATGAATTATTAGGCATAGTTTTAGAACCTGATTCACTCAACTACGTTTTGACCCTTATTGTTACTTTTAAAGCTTTTGCAGAAGGAGAAAACAGCTAAAACGCACTGTATGAAGAATGCTTGAGCTTACACTGTTTCTTTTAAGCAAATGACCTCTTTTCATCATTATCATCATGGTATGAAGGATTAGGCATAGTTTTAGAACCTGATTCACTCAACTACGTTTTGACCCTTATTGTTACTTTTAAAGCTTTTGCAGAAGGAGAAAACAGCTAAAACGCACTGTATGAAGAATGCTTGAGCTTACACTGTTTCTTTTAAGCAAATGACCTCTTTTCATCATTATCATCATGGTATGAAGGATTAGGCATAGTTTTAGAACCTGATTCACTCAACTACGTTTTGACCCTTATTGTTACTTTTAAAGCTTTTGCAGAAGGGGAAAACAGCTAAAACGCACTGTATGAAGAGTGCTTTAGCTTACACTGTTTCTTTTAAGCAAATGACCTGTTTTCATCATTATCATCATGGTATGAAGGATTAGGCATAGTTTTAGAACCTGATTCACTCAACTACGTTTTGACCCTTATTGTTACTTTTAAAGCTTTTGCAGAAGGAGAAAACAGCTAAAACGCACTGTATGAAGAATGCTTGAGCTTACACTGTTTCCTTTAAGGAAATGACCTGTTTTCATCATTATCATCATGGTATGAAGGATTAGGCATAGTTTTAGAACCTGATTCACTCAACTACGTTTTGACCCTTATTGTTACTTTCAAAGCTTTTAAGACGGAGAAAACAGCTAAAACGCACTGTATGAAGAATGCTTGAGCTTACACTGTTTCCTTTAAGGAAATGACCTGTTTTCATCATTATCATCATGGTATGAATGATTAGGCATAGTTTTAGAACCTGATTCACTCAACTACGTTTTGACCCTTATTGTTACTTTTAAAGCTTTTGCAGAAGGAGAAAACAGCTAAAACGCACTGTATGAAGAATGCTTGAGCTTACACTGTTTCTTTTAAGCAAATGACCTCTTTTCATCATTATCATCATGGTATGAATTATTAGGCATAGTTTTAGAACCTGATTCACTCAACTACGTTTTGACCCTTATTGTTACTTTTAAAGCTTTTGCAGAAGGGGAAAACAGCTAAAACGCACTGTATGAAGAAATGCTTGAGCTCACACTGTTTCTTTTAACCAAATGACCTGTTTTCATCATTGTTATTATGGTATAAAAGATTAGGTATAGTTTTAGAACCTGATTCACACAACTACGTTTTGAACCTTATTGTTACTTTCAAAGCTTTTGCAGTAGGAGAAAACGTCTAAAAAGGATTGTATAAAGAATGCTTGAGCTTACACTGTTTCCTTTAAGGAAATAACCTGTTTTCATCATTTTCATCATGGTATGAAGGATTAGGCATAGTTTTAGAACCTGATTTACTCAACTACGTTTTGACCCTTATTGTTACTTTCAAAGCTTTTAAAGACGGAGAAAACAGCTAAAACGGACTGTATGATGAAATGCTTGAGCTTACACTGTTTTCTTTAAGGAAATAACCTGTTTTCATCATTATCATCATGGTATGAATTATTAGGCATAGTTTTAGAACCTGATTCACTCAACTACGTTTTGACCCTTATTGTTACTTTTAAAGCTTTTGCAGAAGGAGAAAACAGCTAAAACGCACTGTATGAAGAATGCTTGAGCTTACACTGTTTCTTTTAAGCAAATGACCTCTTTTCATCATTATCATCATGGTATGAAGGATTAGGCATAGTTTTAGAACCTGATTCACTCAACTACGTTTTGACCCTTATTGTTACTTTTAAAGCTTTTGCAGAAGGAGAAAACAGCTAAAACGCACTGTATGAAGAATGCTTGAGCTTACACTGTTTCTTTTAAGCAAATGACCTCTTTTCATCATTATCATCATGGTATGAAGGATTAGGCATAGTTTTAGAACCTGATTCACTCAACTACGTTTTGACCCTTATTGTTACTTTTAAAGCTTTTGCAGAAGGGGAAAACAGCTAAAACGCACTGTATGAAGAGTGCTTTAGCTTACACTGTTTCTTTTAAGCAAATGACCTGTTTTCATCATTATCATCATGGTATGAAGGATTAGGCATAGTTTTAGAACCTGATTCACTCAACTACGTTTTGACCCTTATTGTTACTTTTAAAGCTTTTGCAGAAGGAGAAAACAGCTAAAACGCACTGTATGAAGAATGCTTGAGCTTACACTGTTTCCTTTAAGGAAATGACCTGTTTTCATCATTATCATCATGGTATGAAGGATTAGGCATAGTTTTAGAACCTGATTCACTCAACTACGTTTTGACCCTTATTGTTACTTTCAAAGCTTTTAAAGACGGAGAAAACAGCTAAAACGGACTGTATGATGAAATGCTTGAGCTTACACTGTTTTCTTTAAGGAAATGACCTGTTTTCATCATTATCATCATGGTATGAAGGATTAGGCATAGTTTTAGAACCTGATTCACTCAACTACGTTTTGACCCTTATTGTTACTTTCAAAGCTTTTAAAGACGGAGAAAACAGCTAAAACGGACTGTATGATGAAATGCTGGAGCTCACACTGTTTCTTTTAAGCAAATGACCTCTTTTCATCATTATCATCATGGTATGAAGGATTAGGCATAGTTTTAGAACCTGATTCACTCAACTACGTTTTGACCCTTATTGTTACTTTCAAAGCTTTTAAAGACGGAGAAAACAGCTAAAACGGACTGTATGATGAAATGCTTGAGCTTACACTGTTTCTTTTAACCAAATGACCTGTTTTCATCATTGTTATTATGGTATAAAAGATTAGGTATAGTTTTAGAACCTGATTCACTCAACTACGTTTTGACCCTTATTGTTACTTTCAAAGCTTTTGCAGTAGGAGAAAACTTCTAAAACGGATTGTATGAAGAATGCTTGAGCTTACACTGTTTCTTTTAAGCAAATGACCTGTTTTCATCATTATCATCATGGTATGAAGGATTAGGCATAGTTTTAGAACCTGATTCACTCAACTACGTTTTGACCCTTATTGTTACTTTTAAAGCTTTTGCAGAAGGGGAAACAGCTAAAACGCACTGTATGAAGAATGCTTGAGCTTACACTGTTTCTTTTAAGCAAATGACCTCTTTTCATCATTATCATCATGGTATGAAGGATTAGGCATAGTTTTAGAACCTGATTCACACAACTACGTTTTGAACCTTATTGTTACTTTCAAAGCTTTTGCAGTAGGAGAAAACTCCTAAAAAGGATTGTATGAAGAATGCTTGAGATTACACTGTTTCCTTTAAGGAAATAACCTGTTTTCATCATTATCATCATGGTATGAATTATTAGGCATAGTTTTAGAACCTGATTCACTCAACTACGTTTTGACCCTTATTGTTACTTTTAAAGCTTTTGCAGAAGGAGAAAACAGCTAAAACGCACTGTATGAAGAATGCTTTAGCTTACACTGTTTTCTTTAAGGAAATAACCTGTTTTCATCATTATCATCATGGTATGAATTATTAGGCATAGTTTTAGAACCTGATTCACTCAACTACGTTTTGACCCTTATTGTTACCTTTAAAGCTTTTGCAGAAGGAGAAAACAGCTAAAACGCACTGTATGAAGAAATGCTTGAGCTCACACTGTTTCTTTTAACCAAATGACCTGTTTTCATCATTGTTATTATGGTATAAAAGATTAGGTATAGTTTTAGAACCTGATTCACACAACTACGTTTTGAACCTTATTGTTACTTTCAAAGCTTTTGCAGTAGGAGAAAACGTCTAAAAAGGATTGTATAAAGAATGCTTGAGCTTACACTGTTTCCTTTAAGGAAATAACCTGTTTTCATCATTTTCATCATGGTATGAAGGATTAGGCATAGTTTTAGAACCTGATTTACTCAACTACGTTTTGACCCTTATTGTTACTTTCAAAGCTTTTAAAGACGGAGAAAACAGCTAAAACGGACTGTATGATGAAATGCTTGAGCTTACACTGTTTTCTTTAAGGAAATAACCTGTTTTCATCATTATCATCATGGTATGAATTATTAGGCATAGTTTTAGAACCTGATTCACTCAACTACGTTTTGACCCTTATTGTTACTTTCAAAGCTTTTGCAGTAGGAGAAAACTTCTAAAAAGGATTGTATGAAGAATGCTTGAGCTTACACTGTTTCCTTTAAGGAAATAACCTGTTTTCATCATTATCATCATGGTATGAATTATTAGGCATAGTTTTAGAACCTGATTCACTCAACTACGTTTTGACCCTTATTGTTACTTTTAAAGCTTTTGCAGAAGGAGAAAACAGCTAAAACGCACTGTATGAAGAAATGCTTGAGCTCACACTGTTTCTTTTAACCAAATGACCTGTTTTCATCATTGTTATTATGGTATAAAAGATTAGGTATAGTTTTAGAACCTGATTCACACAACTACGTTTTGAACCTTATTGTTACTTTCAAAGCTTTTGCAGTAGGAGAAAACGTCTAAAAAGGATTGTATAAAGAATGCTTGAGCTTACACTGTTTCCTTTAAGGAAATAACCTGTTTTCATCATTTTCATCATGGTATGAAGGATTAGGCATAGTTTTAGAACCTGATTTACTCAACTACGTTTTGACCCTTATTGTTACTTTCAAAGCTTTTAAAGACGGAGAAAACAGCTAAAACGGACTGTATGATGAAATGCTTGAGCTTACACTGTTTTCTTTAAGGAAATAACCTGTTTTCATCATTATCATCATGGTATGAATTATTAGGCATAGTTTTAGAACCTGATTCACTCAACTACGTTTTGACCCTTATTGTTACTTTCAAAGCTTTTGCAGTAGGAGAAAACTTCTAAAAAGGATTGTATGAAGAATGCTTGAGCTTACACTGTTTCCTTTAAGGAAATAACCTGTTTTCATCATTATCATCATGGTATGAATTATTAGGCATAGTTTTAGAACCTGATTCACTCAACTACGTTTTGACCCTTATTGTTACTTTCAAAGCTTTTAAAGACGGAGAAAACAGCTAAAACGGACTGTATGATGAAATGCTTGAGCTCACACTGTTTCTTTTAAGCAAATGACCTCTTTTCATCATTATCATCATGGTATGAAGGATTAGGCATAGTTTTAGAACCTGATTCACTCAACTACGTTTTGACCCTTATTGTTACTTTCAAAGCTTTTAAAGACGGAGAAAACAGCTAAAACGGACTGTATGATGAAATGCTTGAGCTTACACTGTTTCTTTTAACCAAATGACCTGTTTTCATCATTGTTATTATGGTATAAAAGATTAGGTATAGTTTTAGAACCTGATTCACTCAACTACGTTTTGACCCTTATTGTTACTTTCAAAGCTTTTGCAGTAGGAGAAAACTTCTAAAACGGATTGTATGAAGAATGCTTGAGCTTACACTGTTTCTTTTAAGCAAATGACCTGTTTTCATCATTATCATCATGGTATGAAGGATTAGGCATAGTTTTAGAACCTGATTCACTCAACTACGTTTTGACCCTTATTGTTACTTTTAAAGCTTTTGCAGAAGGGGAAACAGCTAAAACGCACTGTATGAAGAATGCTTGAGCTTACACTGTTTCTTTTAAGCAAATGACCTCTTTTCATCATTATCATCATGGTATGAAGGATTAGGCATAGTTTTAGAACCTGATTCACACAACTACGTTTTGAACCTTATTGTTACTTTCAAAGCTTTTGCAGTAGGAGAAAACTTCTAAAAAGGATTGTATGAAGAATGCTTGAGATTACACTGTTTCCTTTAAGGAAATAACCTGTTTTCATCATTATCATCATGGTATGAATTATTAGGCATAGTTTTAGAACCTGATTCACTCAACTACGTTTTGACCCTTATTGTTACTTTTAAAGCTTTTGCAGAAGGAGAAAACAGCTAAAACGCACTGTATGAAGAATGCTTTAGCTTACACTGTTTTCTTTAAGGAAATAACCTGTTTTCATCATTATCATCATGGTATGAATTATTAGGCATAGTTTTAGAACCTGATTCACTCAACTACGTTTTGACCCTTATTGTTACCTTTAAAGCTTTTGCAGAAGGAGAAAACAGCTAAAACGCACTGTATGAAGAAATGCTTGAGCTCACACTGTTTCTTTTAACCAAATGACCTGTTTTCATCATTGTTATTATGGTATAAAAGATTAGGTATAGTTTTAGAACCTGATTCACACAACTACGTTTTGAACCTTATTGTTACTTTCAAAGCTTTTGCAGTAGGAGAAAACGTCTAAAAAGGATTGTATAAAGAATGCTTGAGCTTACACTGTTTCCTTTAAGGAAATAACCTGTTTTCATCATTTTCATCATGGTATGAAGGATTAGGCATAGTTTTAGAACCTGATTTACTCAACTACGTTTTGACCCTTATTGTTACTTTCAAAGCTTTTAAAGACGGAGAAAACAGCTAAAACGGACTGTATGATGAAATGCTTGAGCTTACACTGTTTTCTTTAAGGAAATAACCTGTTTTCATCATTATCATCATGGTATGAATTATTAGGCATAGTTTTAGAACCTGATTCACTCAACTACGTTTTGACCCTTATTGTTACTTTCAAAGCTTTTGCAGTAGGAGAAAACTTCTAAAAAGGATTGTATGAAGAATGCTTGAGCTTACACTGTTTCCTTTAAGGAAATAACCTGTTTTCATCATTATCATCATGGTATGAATTATTAGGCATAGTTTTAGAACCTGATTCACTCAACTACGTTTTGACCCTTATTGTTACTTTTAAAGCTTTTGCAGAAGGAGAAAACAGCTAAAACGCACTGTATGAAGAATGCTTGAGCTTACACTGTTTCTTTTAAGCAAATGACCTCTTTTCATCATTATCATCATGGTATGAAGGATTAGGCATAGTTTTAGAACCTGATTCACTCAACTACGTTTTGACCCTTATTGTTACTTTTAAAGCTTTTGCAGAAGGAGAAAACAGCTAAAACGCACTGTATGAAGAATGCTTGAGCTTACACTGTTTCTTTTAAGCAAATGACCTCTTTTCATCATTATCATCATGGTATGAAGGATTAGGCATAGTTTTAGAACCTGATTCACTCAACTACGTTTTGACCCTTATTGTTACTTTTAAAGCTTTTGCAGAAGGGGAAAACAGCTAAAACGCACTGTATGAAGAGTGCTTTAGCTTACACTGTTTCTTTTAAGCAAATGACCTGTTTTCATCATTATCATCATGGTATGAAGGATTAGGCATAGTTTTAGAACCTGATTCACTCAACTACGTTTTGACCCTTATTGTTACTTTTAAAGCTTTTGCAGAAGGAGAAAACAGCTAAAATGCACTGTATGAAGAATGCTTGAGCTTACACTGTTTCCTTTAAGGAAATGACCTGTTTTCATCATTATCATCATGGTATGAAGGATTAGGCATAGTTTTAGAACCTGATTCACTCAACTACGTTTTGACCCTTATTGTTACTTTCAAAGCTTTTAAGACGGAGAAAACAGCTAAAACGCACTGTATGAAGAATGCTTGAGCTTACACTGTTTCCTTTAAGGAAATGACCTGTTTTCATCATTATCATCATGGTATGAATGATTAGGCATAGTTTTAGAACCTGATTCACTCAACTACGTTTTGACCCTTATTGTTACTTTTAAAGCTTTTGCAGAAGGGGAAAACAGCTAAAACGCACTGTATGAAGAGTGCTTGAGCTTACATTGTTTCTTTTAAGCAAATGACCTCTTTTCATAATTATCATCATGGTATGAAGGATTAGGCATAGTTTTAGAACCTGATTCACTCAACTACGTTTTGACCCTTATTGTTACTTTCAAAGCTTTTAAAGACGGAGAAAACAGCTAAAACGGACTGTATGATGAAATGCTTGAGCTTACACTGTTTTCTTTAAGGAAATGACCTGTTTTCATCATTATCATCATGGTATGAAGGATTAGGCATAGTTTTAGAACCTGATTCACTCAACTACGTTTTGACCCTTATTGTTACTTTCAAAGCTTTTAAAGACGGAGAAAACAGCTAAAACGGACTGTATGATGAAATGCTTGAGCTCACACTGTTTCTTTTAAGCAAATGACCTCTTTTCATCATTATCATCATGGTATGAAGGATTAGGCATAGTTTTAGAACCTGATTCACTCAACTACGTTTTGACCCTTATTGTTACTTTCAAAGCTTTTAAAGACGGAGAAAACAGCTAAAACGGACTGTATGATGAAATGCTTGAGCTTACACTGTTTCTTTTAACCAAATGACCTGTTTTCATCATTGTTATTATGGTATAAAAGATTAGGTATAGTTTTAGAACCTGATTCACTCAACTACGTTTTGACCCTTATTGTTACTTTCAAAGCTTTTGCAGTAGGAGAAAACTTCTAAAACGGATTGTATGAAGAATGCTTGAGCTTACACTGTTTCTTTTAAGCAAATGACCTGTTTTCATCATTATCATCATGGTATGAAGGATTAGGCATAGTTTTAGAACCTGATTCACTCAACTACGTTTTGACCCTTATTGTTACTTTTAAAGCTTTTGCAGAAGGGGAAACAGCTAAAACGCACTGTATGAAGAATGCTTGAGCTTACACTGTTTCTTTTAAGCAAATGACCTCTTTTCATCATTATCATCATGGTATGAAGGATTAGGCATAGTTTTAGAACCTGATTCACACAACTACGTTTTGAACCTTATTGTTACTTTCAAAGCTTTTGCAGTAGGAGAAAACTTCTAAAAAGGATTGTATGAAGAATGCTTGAGATTACACTGTTTCCTTTAAGGAAATAACCTGTTTTCATCATTATCATCATGGTATGAATTATTAGGCATAGTTTTAGAACCTGATTCACTCAACTACGTTTTGACCCTTATTGTTACTTTTAAAGCTTTTGCAGAAGGAGAAAACAGCTAAAACGCACTGTATGAAGAATGCTTTAGCTTACACTGTTTTCTTTAAGGAAATAACCTGTTTTCATCATTATCATCATGGTATGAATTATTAGGCATAGTTTTAGAACCTGATTCACTCAACTACGTTTTGACCCTTATTGTTACCTTTAAAGCTTTTGCAGAAGGAGAAAACAGCTAAAACGCACTGTATGAAGAAATGCTTGAGCTCACACTGTTTCTTTTAACCAAATGACCTGTTTTCATCATTGTTATTATGGTATAAAAGATTAGGTATAGTTTTAGAACCTGATTCACACAACTACGTTTTGAACCTTATTGTTACTTTCAAAGCTTTTGCAGTAGGAGAAAACGTCTAAAAAGGATTGTATAAAGAATGCTTGAGCTTACACTGTTTCCTTTAAGGAAATAACCTGTTTTCATCATTTTCATCATGGTATGAAGGATTAGGCATAGTTTTAGAACCTGATTTACTCAACTACGTTTTGACCCTTATTGTTACTTTCAAAGCTTTTAAAGACGGAGAAAACAGCTAAAACGGACTGTATGATGAAATGCTTGAGCTTACACTGTTTTCTTTAAGGAAATAACCTGTTTTCATCATTATCATCATGGTATGAATTATTAGGCATAGTTTTAGAACCTGATTCACTCAACTACGTTTTGACCCTTATTGTTACTTTCAAAGCTTTTGCAGTAGGAGAAAACTTCTAAAAAGGATTGTATGAAGAATGCTTGAGCTTACACTGTTTCCTTTAAGGAAATAACCTGTTTTCATCATTATCATCATGGTATGAATTATTAGGCATAGTTTTAGAACCTGATTCACTCAACTACGTTTTGACCCTTATTGTTACTTTTAAAGCTTTTGCAGAAGGAGAAAACAGCTAAAACGCACTGTATGAAGAATGCTTTAGCTTACACTGTTTTCTTTAAGGAAATAACCTGTTTTCATCATTATCATCATGGTATGAATTATTAGGCATAGTTTTAGAACCTGATTCACTCAACTACGTTTTGACCCTTATTGTTACTTTTAAAGCTTTTGCAGAAGGAGAAAACAGCTAAAACGCACTGTATGAAGAATGCTTTAGCTTACACTGTTTTCTTTAAGGAAATAACCTGTTTTCATCATTATCATCATGGTATGAAGGATGAGGCATAGTTTTAGAACCTGATTCACTCAACTACGTTTTGACCCTTATTGTTACTTTTAAAGCTTTTGCAGAAGGAGAAAACAGCTAAAACGCACTGTATGAAGAAATGCTTGAGCTCACACTGTTTCTTTTAACCAAATGACCTGTTTTCATCATTGTTATTATGGTATAAAAGATTAGGTATAGTTTTAGAACCTGATTCACACAACTACGTTTTGAACCTTATTGTTACTTTCAAAGCTTTTGCAGTAGGAGAAAACGTCTAAAAAGGATTGTATAAAGAATGCTTGAGCTTACACTGTTTCCTTTAAGGAAATAACCTGTTTTCATCATTTTCATCATGGTATGAAGGATTAGGCATAGTTTTAGAACCTGATTTACTCAACTACGTTTTGACCCTTATTGTTACTTTCAAAGCTTTTAAAGACGGAGAAAACAGCTAAAACGGACTGTATGATGAAATGCTTGAGCTTACACTGTTTTCTTTAAGGAAATAACCTGTTTTCATCATTATCATCATGGTATGAATTATTAGGCATAGTTTTAGAACCTGATTCACTCAACTACGTTTTGACCCTTATTGTTACTTTTAAAGCTTTTGCAGAAGGAGAAAACAGCTAAAACGCACTGTATGAAGAATGCTTGAGCTTACACTGTTTCTTTTAAGCAAATGACCTCTTTTCATCATTATCATCATGGTATGAAGGATTAGGCATAGTTTTAGAACCTGATTCACTCAACTACGTTTTGACCCTTATTGTTACTTTTAAAGCTTTTGCAGAAGGAGAAAACAGCTAAAACGCACTGTATGAAGAATGCTTGAGCTTACACTGTTTCTTTTAAGCAAATGACCTCTTTTCATCATTATCATCATGGTATGAAGGATTAGGCATAGTTTTAGAACCTGATTCACTCAACTACGTTTTGACCCTTATTGTTACTTTTAAAGCTTTTGCAGAAGGGGAAAACAGCTAAAACGCACTGTATGAAGAGTGCTTTAGCTTACACTGTTTCTTTTAAGCAAATGACCTGTTTTCATCATTATCATCATGGTATGAAGGATTAGGCATAGTTTTAGAACCTGATTCACTCAACTACGTTTTGACCCTTATTGTTACTTTTAAAGCTTTTGCAGAAGGAGAAAACAGCTAAAACGCACTGTATGAAGAATGCTTGAGCTTACACTGTTTCCTTTAAGGAAATGACCTGTTTTCATCATTATCATCATGGTATGAAGGATTAGGCATAGTTTTAGAACCTGATTCACTCAACTACGTTTTGACCCTTATTGTTACTTTCAAAGCTTTTAAGACGGAGAAAACAGCTAAAACGCACTGTATGAAGAATGCTTGAGCTTACACTGTTTCCTTTAAGAAATGACCTGTTTTCATCATTATCATCATGGTATGAATGATTAGGCATAGTTTTAGAACCTGATTCACTCAACTACGTTTTGACCCTTATTGTTACTTTTAAAGCTTTTGCAGAAGGGGAAAACAGCTAAAACGCACTGTATGAAGAGTGCTTGAGCTTACACTGTTTCTTTTAAGCAAATGACCTCTTTTCATAATTATCATCATGGTATGAAGGATTAGGCATAGTTTTAGAACCTGATTCACTCAACTACGTTTTGACCCTTATTGTTACTTTCAAAGCTTTTAAAGACGGAGAAAACAGCTAAAACGGACTGTATGATGAAATGCTTGAGCTTACACTGTTTTCTTTAAGGAAATGACCTGTTTTCATCATTATCATCATGGTATGAAGGATTAGGCATAGTTTTAGAACCTGATTCACTCAACTACGTTTTGACCCTTATTGTCACTTTCAAAGCTTTTAAAGACAGAGAAAACAGCTAAAACGGACTGTATGATGAAATGCTTGAGCTTACACTGTTTCTTTTAAGCAAATGACCTCTTTTCATCATTATCATCATGGTATGAAGGATTAGGCATAGTTTTAGAACCTGATTCACTCAACTACGTTTTGACCCTTATTGTTACTTTCAAAGCTTTTAAAGACGGAGAAAACAGCTAAAACGGACTGTATGATGAAATGCTTGAGCTTACACTGTTTCTTTTAACCAAATGACCTGTTTTCATCATTGTTATTATGGTATAAAAGATTAGGTATAGTTTTAGAACCTGATTCACTCAACTACGTTTTGACCCTTATTGTTACTTTCAAAGCTTTTGCAGTAGGAGAAAACTTCTAAAACGGATTGTATGAAGAATGCTTGAGCTTACACTGTTTCTTTTAAGCAAATGACCTGTTTTCATCATTATCATCATGGTATGAAGGATTAGGCATAGTTTTAGAACCTGATTCACTCAACTACGTTTTGACCCTTATTGTTACTTTTAAAGCTTTTGCAGAAGGGGAAACAGCTAAAACGCACTGTATGAAGAATGCTTGAGCTTACACTGTTTCTTTTAAGCAAATGACCTCTTTTCATCATTATCATCATGGTATGAAGGATTAGGCATAGTTTTAGAACCTGATTCACACAACTACGTTTTGAACCTTATTGTTACTTTCAAAGCTTTTGCAGTAGGAGAAAACTTCTAAAAAGGATTGTATGAAGAATGCTTGAGATTACACTGTTTCCTTTAAGGAAATAACCTGTTTTCATCATTATCATCATGGTATGAATTATTAGGCATAGTTTTAGAACCTGATTCACTCAACTACGTTTTGACCCTTATTGTTACTTTTAAAGCTTTTGCAGAAGGAGAAAACAGCTAAAACGCACTGTATGAAGAATGCTTTAGCTTACACTGTTTTCTTTAAGGAAATAACCTGTTTTCATCATTATCATCATGGTATGAATTATTAGGCATAGTTTTAGAACCTGATTCACTCAACTACGTTTTGACCCTTATTGTTACCTTTAAAGCTTTTGCAGAAGGAGAAAACAGCTAAAACGCACTGTATGAAGAAATGCTTGAGCTCACACTGTTTCTTTTAACCAAATGACCTGTTTTCATCATTGTTATTATGGTATAAAAGATTAGGTATAGTTTTAGAACCTGATTCACACAACTACGTTTTGAACCTTATTGTTACTTTCAAAGCTTTTGCAGTAGGAGAAAACGTCTAAAAAGGATTGTATAAAGAATGCTTGAGCTTACACTGTTTCCTTTAAGGAAATAACCTGTTTTCATCATTTTCATCATGGTATGAAGGATTAGGCATAGTTTTAGAACCTGATTTACTCAACTACGTTTTGACCCTTATTGTTACTTTCAAAGCTTTTAAAGACGGAGAAAACAGCTAAAACGGACTGTATGATGAAATGCTTGAGCTTACACTGTTTTCTTTAAGGAAATAACCTGTTTTCATCATTATCATCATGGTATGAATTATTAGGCATAGTTTTAGAACCTGATTCACTCAACTACGTTTTGACCCTTATTGTTACTTTCAAAGCTTTTGCAGTAGGAGAAAACTTCTAAAAAGGATTGTATGAAGAATGCTTGAGCTTACACTGTTTCCTTTAAGGAAATAACCTGTTTTCATCATTATCATCATGGTATGAATTATTAGGCATAGTTTTAGAACCTGATTCACTCAACTACGTTTTGACCCTTATTGTTACTTTTAAAGCTTTTGCAGAAGGAGAAAACAGCTAAAACGCACTGTATGAAGAATGCTTGAGCTTACACTGTTTCTTTTAAGCAAATGACCTCTTTTCATCATTATCATCATGGTATGAAGGATTAGGCATAGTTTTAGAACCTGATTCACTCAACTACGTTTTGACCCTTATTGTTACTTTTAAAGCTTTTGCAGAAGGAGAAAACAGCTAAAACGCACTGTATGAAGAATGCTTGAGCTTACACTGTTTCTTTTAAGCAAATGACCTCTTTTCATCATTATCATCATGGTATGAAGGATTAGGCATAGTTTTAGAACCTGATTCACTCAACTACGTTTTGACCCTTATTGTTACTTTTAAAGCTTTTGCAGAAGGGGAAAACAGCTAAAACGCACTGTATGAAGAGTGCTTTAGCTTACACTGTTTCTTTTAAGCAAATGACCTGTTTTCATCATTATCATCATGGTATGAAGGATTAGGCATAGTTTTAGAACCTGATTCACTCAACTACGTTTTGACCCTTATTGTTACTTTTAAAGCTTTTGCAGAAGGAGAAAACAGCTAAAATGCACTGTATGAAGAATGCTTGAGCTTACACTGTTTCCTTTAAGGAAATGACCTGTTTTCATCATTATCATCATGGTATGAAGGATTAGGCATAGTTTTAGAACCTGATTCACTCAACTACGTTTTGACCCTTATTGTTACTTTCAAAGCTTTTAAGACGGAGAAAACAGCTAAAACGCACTGTATGAAGAATGCTTGAGCTTACACTGTTTCCTTTAAGGAAATGACCTGTTTTCATCATTATCATCATGGTATGAATGATTAGGCATAGTTTTAGAACCTGATTCACTCAACTACGTTTTGACCCTTATTGTTACTTTTAAAGCTTTTGCAGAAGGGGAAAACAGCTAAAACGCACTGTATGAAGAGTGCTTGAGCTTACATTGTTTCTTTTAAGCAAATGACCTCTTTTCATAATTATCATCATGGTATGAAGGATTAGGCATAGTTTTAGAACCTGATTCACTCAACTACGTTTTGACCCTTATTGTTACTTTCAAAGCTTTTAAAGACGGAGAAAACAGCTAAAACGGACTGTATGATGAAATGCTTGAGCTTACACTGTTTTCTTTAAGGAAATGACCTGTTTTCATCATTATCATCATGGTATGAAGGATTAGGCATAGTTTTAGAACCTGATTCACTCAACTACGTTTTGACCCTTATTGTTACTTTCAAAGCTTTTAAAGACGGAGAAAACAGCTAAAACGGACTGTATGATGAAATGCTTGAGCTCACACTGTTTCTTTTAAGCAAATGACCTCTTTTCATCATTATCATCATGGTATGAAGGATTAGGCATAGTTTTAGAACCTGATTCACTCAACTACGTTTTGACCCTTATTGTTACTTTCAAAGCTTTTAAAGACGGAGAAAACAGCTAAAACGGACTGTATGATGAAATGCTTGAGCTTACACTGTTTCTTTTAACCAA
This sequence comes from Pungitius pungitius, assembly GCF_949316345.1. NCBI lineage: Eukaryota > Metazoa > Chordata > Actinopteri > Perciformes > Gasterosteidae > Pungitius > Pungitius pungitius. The sequence continues at coordinate 13,170,140 of NC_084909.1, read as the reverse complement.
ATGACCTGTTTTCATCATTGTTATTATGGTATAAAAGATTAGGTATAGTTTTAGAACCTGATTCACTCAACTACGTTTTGACCCTTATTGTTACTTTCAAAGCTTTTGCAGTAGGAGAAAACTTCTAAAACGGATTGTATGAAGAATGCTTGAGCTTACACTGTTTCTTTTAAGCAAATGACCTGTTTTCATCATTATCATCATGGTATGAAGGATTAGGCATAGTTTTAGAACCTGATTCACTCAACTACGTTTTGACCCTTATTGTTACTTTTAAAGCTTTTGCAGAAGGGGAAACAGCTAAAACGCACTGTATGAAGAATGCTTGAGCTTACACTGTTTCTTTTAAGCAAATGACCTCTTTTCATCATTATCATCATGGTATGAAGGATTAGGCATAGTTTTAGAACCTGATTCACACAACTACGTTTTGAACCTTATTGTTACTTTCAAAGCTTTTGCAGTAGGAGAAAACTTCTAAAAAGGATTGTATGAAGAATGCTTGAGATTACACTGTTTCCTTTAAGGAAATAACCTGTTTTCATCATTATCATCATGGTATGAATTATTAGGCATAGTTTTAGAACCTGATTCACTCAACTACGTTTTGACCCTTATTGTTACTTTTAAAGCTTTTGCAGAAGGAGAAAACAGCTAAAACGCACTGTATGAAGAATGCTTTAGCTTACACTGTTTTCTTTAAGGAAATAACCTGTTTTCATCATTATCATCATGGTATGAATTATTAGGCATAGTTTTAGAACCTGATTCACTCAACTACGTTTTGACCCTTATTGTTACCTTTAAAGCTTTTGCAGAAGGAGAAAACAGCTAAAACGCACTGTATGAAGAAATGCTTGAGCTCACACTGTTTCTTTTAACCAAATGACCTGTTTTCATCATTGTTATTATGGTATAAAAGATTAGGTATAGTTTTAGAACCTGATTCACACAACTACGTTTTGAACCTTATTGTTACTTTCAAAGCTTTTGCAGTAGGAGAAAACGTCTAAAAAGGATTGTATAAAGAATGCTTGAGCTTACACTGTTTCCTTTAAGGAAATAACCTGTTTTCATCATTTTCATCATGGTATGAAGGATTAGGCATAGTTTTAGAACCTGATTTACTCAACTACGTTTTGACCCTTATTGTTACTTTCAAAGCTTTTAAAGACGGAGAAAACAGCTAAAACGGACTGTATGATGAAATGCTTGAGCTTACACTGTTTTCTTTAAGGAAATAACCTGTTTTCATCATTATCATCATGGTATGAATTATTAGGCATAGTTTTAGAACCTGATTCACTCAACTACGTTTTGACCCTTATTGTTACTTTCAAAGCTTTTGCAGTAGGAGAAAACTTCTAAAAAGGATTGTATGAAGAATGCTTGAGCTTACACTGTTTCCTTTAAGGAAATAACCTGTTTTCATCATTATCATCATGGTATGAATTATTAGGCATAGTTTTAGAACCTGATTCACTCAACTACGTTTTGACCCTTATTGTTACTTTTAAAGCTTTTGCAGAAGGAGAAAACAGCTAAAACGCACTGTATGAAGAATGCTTGAGCTTACACTGTTTCTTTTAAGCAAATGACCTCTTTTCATCATTATCATCATGGTATGAAGGATTAGGCATAGTTTTAGAACCTGATTCACTCAACTACGTTTTGACCCTTATTGTTACTTTTAAAGCTTTTGCAGAAGGAGAAAACAGCTAAAACGCACTGTATGAAGAATGCTTGAGCTTACACTGTTTCTTTTAAGCAAATGACCTCTTTTCATCATTATCATCATGGTATGAAGGATTAGGCATAGTTTTAGAACCTGATTCACTCAACTACGTTTTGACCCTTATTGTTACTTTTAAAGCTTTTGCAGAAGGGGAAAACAGCTAAAACGCACTGTATGAAGAGTGCTTTAGCTTACACTGTTTCTTTTAAGCAAATGACCTGTTTTCATCATTATCATCATGGTATGAAGGATTAGGCATAGTTTTAGAACCTGATTCACTCAACTACGTTTTGACCCTTATTGTTACTTTTAAAGCTTTTGCAGAAGGAGAAAACAGCTAAAATGCACTGTATGAAGAATGCTTGAGCTTACACTGTTTCCTTTAAGGAAATGACCTGTTTTCATCATTATCATCATGGTATGAAGGATTAGGCATAGTTTTAGAACCTGATTCACTCAACTACGTTTTGACCCTTATTGTTACTTTCAAAGCTTTTAAGACGGAGAAAACAGCTAAAACGCACTGTATGAAGAATGCTTGAGCTTACACTGTTTCCTTTAAGGAAATGACCTGTTTTCATCATTATCATCATGGTATGAATGATTAGGCATAGTTTTAGAACCTGATTCACTCAACTACGTTTTGACCCTTATTGTTACTTTTAAAGCTTTTGCAGAAGGGGAAAACAGCTAAAACGCACTGTATGAAGAGTGCTTGAGCTTACATTGTTTCTTTTAAGCAAATGACCTCTTTTCATAATTATCATCATGGTATGAAGGATTAGGCATAGTTTTAGAACCTGATTCACTCAACTACGTTTTGACCCTTATTGTTACTTTCAAAGCTTTTAAAGACGGAGAAAACAGCTAAAACGGACTGTATGATGAAATGCTTGAGCTTACACTGTTTTCTTTAAGGAAATGACCTGTTTTCATCATTATCATCATGGTATGAAGGATTAGGCATAGTTTTAGAACCTGATTCACTCAACTACGTTTTGACCCTTATTGTTACTTTCAAAGCTTTTAAAGACGGAGAAAACAGCTAAAACGGACTGTATGATGAAATGCTTGAGCTTACACTGTTTCTTTTAACCAAATGACCTGTTTTCATCATTGTTATTATGGTATAAAAGATTAGGTATAGTTTTAGAACCTGATTCACTCAACTACGTTTTGACCCTTATTGTTACTTTCAAAGCTTTTGCAGTAGGAGAAAACTTCTAAAACGGATTGTATGAAGAATGCTTGAGCTTACACTGTTTCTTTTAAGCAAATGACCTGTTTTCATCATTATCATCATGGTATGAAGGATTAGGCATAGTTTTAGAACCTGATTCACTCAACTACGTTTTGACCCTTATTGTTACTTTTAAAGCTTTTGCAGAAGGGGAAACAGCTAAAACGCACTGTATGAAGAATGCTTGAGCTTACACTGTTTCTTTTAAGCAAATGACCTCTTTTCATCATTATCATCATGGTATGAAGGATTAGGCATAGTTTTAGAACCTGATTCACACAACTACGTTTTGAACCTTATTGTTACTTTCAAAGCTTTTGCAGTAGGAGAAAACTTCTAAAAAGGATTGTATGAAGAATGCTTGAGATTACACTGTTTCCTTTAAGGAAATAACCTGTTTTCATCATTATCATCATGGTATGAATTATTAGGCATAGTTTTAGAACCTGATTCACTCAACTACGTTTTGACCCTTATTGTTACTTTTAAAGCTTTTGCAGAAGGAGAAAACAGCTAAAACGCACTGTATGAAGAATGCTTTAGCTTACACTGTTTTCTTTAAGGAAATAACCTGTTTTCATCATTATCATCATGGTATGAATTATTAGGCATAGTTTTAGAACCTGATTCACTCAACTACGTTTTGACCCTTATTGTTACCTTTAAAGCTTTTGCAGAAGGAGAAAACAGCTAAAACGCACTGTATGAAGAAATGCTTGAGCTCACACTGTTTCTTTTAACCAAATGACCTGTTTTCATCATTGTTATTATGGTATAAAAGATTAGGTATAGTTTTAGAACCTGATTCACACAACTACGTTTTGAACCTTATTGTTACTTTCAAAGCTTTTGCAGTAGGAGAAAACGTCTAAAAAGGATTGTATAAAGAATGCTTGAGCTTACACTGTTTCCTTTAAGGAAATAACCTGTTTTCATCATTTTCATCATGGTATGAAGGATTAGGCATAGTTTTAGAACCTGATTTACTCAACTACGTTTTGACCCTTATTGTTACTTTCAAAGCTTTTAAAGACGGAGAAAACAGCTAAAACGGACTGTATGATGAAATGCTTGAGCTTACACTGTTTTCTTTAAGGAAATAACCTGTTTTCATCATTATCATCATGGTATGAATTATTAGGCATAGTTTTAGAACCTGATTCACTCAACTACGTTTTGACCCTTATTGTTACTTTCAAAGCTTTTGCAGTAGGAGAAAACTTCTAAAAAGGATTGTATGAAGAATGCTTGAGCTTACACTGTTTCCTTTAAGGAAATAACCTGTTTTCATCATTATCATCATGGTATGAATTATTAGGCATAGTTTTAGAACCTGATTCACTCAACTACGTTTTGACCCTTATTGTTACTTTTAAAGCTTTTGCAGAAGGAGAAAACAGCTAAAACGCACTGTATGAAGAATGCTTTAGCTTACACTGTTTTCTTTAAGGAAATAACCTGTTTTCATCATTATCATCATGGTATGAATTATTAGGCATAGTTTTAGAACCTGATTCACTCAACTACGTTTTGACCCTTATTGTTACTTTTAAAGCTTTTGCAGAAGGAGAAAACAGCTAAAACGCACTGTATGAAGAATGCTTTAGCTTACACTGTTTTCTTTAAGGAAATAACCTGTTTTCATCATTATCATCATGGTATGAAGGATGAGGCATAGTTTTAGAACCTGATTCACTCAACTACGTTTTGACCCTTATTGTTACTTTTAAAGCTTTTGCAGAAGGAGAAAACAGCTAAAACGCACTGTATGAAGAAATGCTTGAGCTCACACTGTTTCTTTTAACCAAATGACCTGTTTTCATCATTGTTATTATGGTATAAAAGATTAGGTATAGTTTTAGAACCTGATTCACACAACTACGTTTTGAACCTTATTGTTACTTTCAAAGCTTTTGCAGTAGGAGAAAACGTCTAAAAAGGATTGTATAAAGAATGCTTGAGCTTACACTGTTTCCTTTAAGGAAATAACCTGTTTTCATCATTTTCATCATGGTATGAAGGATTAGGCATAGTTTTAGAACCTGATTTACTCAACTACGTTTTGACCCTTATTGTTACTTTCAAAGCTTTTAAAGACGGAGAAAACAGCTAAAACGGACTGTATGATGAAATGCTTGAGCTTACACTGTTTTCTTTAAGGAAATAACCTGTTTTCATCATTATCATCATGGTATGAATTATTAGGCATAGTTTTAGAACCTGATTCACTCAACTACGTTTTGACCCTTATTGTTACTTTTAAAGCTTTTGCAGAAGGAGAAAACAGCTAAAACGCACTGTATGAAGAATGCTTGAGCTTACACTGTTTCTTTTAACCAAATGACCTCTTTTCATCATTATCATCATGGTATGAAGGATTAGGCATAGTTTTAGAACCTGATTCACTCAACTACGTTTTGACCCTTATTGTTACTTTTAAAGCTTTTGCAGAAGGAGAAAACAGCTAAAACGCACTGTATGAAGAATGCTTGAGCTTACACTGTTTCTTTTAAGCAAATGACCTCTTTTCATCATTATCATCATGGTATGAAGGATTAGGCATAGTTTTAGAACCTGATTCACTCAACTACGTTTTGACCCTTATTGTTACTTTTAAAGCTTTTGCAGAAAGGGAAAACAGCTAAAACGCACTGTATGAAGAGTGCTTTAGCTTACACTGTTTCTTTTAAGCAAATGACCTGTTTTCATCATTATCATCATGGTATGAAGGATTAGGCATAGTTTTAGAACCTGATTCACTCAACTACGTTTTGACCCTTATTGTTACTTTCAAAGCTTTTGCAGTAGGAGAAAACGTCTAAAAAGGATTGTATAAAGAATGCTTGAGCTTACACTGTTTCCTTTAAGGAAATAACCTGTTTTCATCATTTTCATCATGGTATGAAGGATTAGGCATAGTTTTAGAACCTGATTTACTCAACTACGTTTTGACCCTTATTGTTACTTTCAAAGCTTTTAAAGACGGAGAAAACAGCTAAAACGGACTGTATGATGAAATGCTTGAGCTTACACTGTTTTCTTTAAGGAAATAACCTGTTTTCATCATTATCATCATGGTATGAATTATTAGGCATAGTTTTAGAACCTGATTCACTCAACTACGTTTTGACCCTTATTGTTACTTTTAAAGCTTTTGCAGAAGGAGAAAACAGCTAAAACGCACTGTATGAAGAATGCTTGAGCTTACACTGTTTCTTTTAACCAAATGACCTCTTTTCATCATTATCATCATGGTATGAAGGATTAGGCATAGTTTTAGAACCTGATTCACTCAACTACGTTTTGACCCTTATTGTTACTTTTAAAGCTTTTGCAGAAGGAGAAAACAGCTAAAACGCACTGTATGAAGAATGCTTGAGCTTACACTGTTTCTTTTAAGCAAATGACCTCTTTTCATCATTATCATCATGGTATGAAGGATTAGGCATAGTTTTAGAACCTGATTCACTCAACTACGTTTTGACCCTTATTGTTACTTTTAAAGCTTTTGCAGAAAGGGAAAACAGCTAAAACGCACTGTATGAAGAGTGCTTTAGCTTACACTGTTTCTTTTAAGCAAATGACCTGTTTTCATCATTATCATCATGGTATGAAGGATTAGGCATAGTTTTAGAACCTGATTCACTCAACTACGTTTTGACCCTTATTGTTACTTTTAAAGCTTTTGCAGAAGGAGAAAACAGCTAAAACGCACTGTATGAAGAATGCTTGAGCTTACACTGTTTCCTTTAAGGAAATGACCTGTTTTCATCATTATCATCATGGTATGAAGGATTAGGCATAGTTTTAGAACCTGATTCACTCAACTACGTTTTGACCCTTATTGTTACTTTCAAAGCTTTTAAGACGGAGAAAACAGCTAAAACGCACTGTATGAAGAATGCTTGAGCTTACACTGTTTCCTTTAAGGAAATGACCTGTTTTCATCATTATCATCATGGTATGAATGATTAGGCATAGTTTTAGAACCTGATTCACTCAACTACGTTTTGACCCTTATTGTTACTTTTAAAGCTTTTGCAGAAGGGGAAAACAGCTAAAACGCACTGTATGAAGAGTGCTTGAGCTTACACTGTTTCTTTTAACCAAATGACCTGTTTTCATCATTATTATTATGGTATAAAAGATTAGGTATAGTTTTAGAACCTGATTCACACAACTACGTTTTGAACCTTATTGTTACTTTCAAAGCTTTTGCAGTAGGAGAAAACTTCTAAAACGGATTGTATGAAGAATGCTTGAGCTTACACTGTTTCCTTTAAGGAAATGACCTGTTTTCATCATTTTCATCATGGTATGAAGGATTAGGCATAGTTTTAGAACCTGATTCACTCAACTACGTTTTGACCCTTATTGTTACCTTTAAAGCTTTTGCAGAAGGAGAAAACAGCTAAAACGCACTGTATGAAGAAATGCTTGAGCTCACACTGTTTCTTTTAACCAAATGACCTGTTTTCATCATTGTTATTATGGTATAAAAGATTAGGTATAGTTTTAGAACCTGATTCACACAACTACGTTTTGAACCTTATTGTTACTTTCAAAGCTTTTGCAGTAGGAGAAAACGTCTAAAAAGGATTGTATAAAGAATGCTTGAGCTTACTCTGTTTCCTTTAAGGAAATAACCTGTTTTCATCATTTTCATCATGGTATGAAGGATTAGGCATAGTTTTAGAACCTGATTTACTCAACTACGTTTTGACCCTTATTGTTACTTTCAAAGCTTTTAAAGACGGAGAAAACAGCTAAAACGGACTGTATGATGAAATGCTTGAGCTTACACTGTTTTCTTTAAGGAAATAACCTGTTTTCATCATTATCATCATGGTATGAATTATTAGGCATAGTTTTAGAACCTGATTCACTCAACTACGTTTTGACCCTTATTGTTACTTTCAAAGCTTTTGCAGTAGGAGAAAACTTCTAAAAAGGATTGTATGAAGAATGCTTGAGCTTACACTGTTTCCTTTAAGGAAATAACCTGTTTTCATCATTATCATCATGGTATGAATTATTAGGCATAGTTTTAGAACCTGATTCACTCAACTACGTTTTGACCCTTATTGTTACTTTTAAAGCTTTTGCAGAAGGAGAAAACAGCTAAAACGCACTGTATGAAGAATGCTTTAGCTTACACTGTTTTCTTTAAGGAAATAACCTGTTTTCATCATTATCATCATGGTATGAATTATTAGGCATAGTTTTAGAACCTGATTCACTCAACTACGTTTTGACCCTTATTGTTACTTTTAAAGCTTTTGCAGAAGGAGAAAACAGCTAAAACGCACTGTATGAAGAATGCTTTAGCTTACACTGTTTTCTTTAAGGAAATAACCTGTTTTCATCATTATCATCATGGTATGAAGGATGAGGCATAGTTTTAGAACCTGATTCACTCAACTACGTTTTGACCCTTATTGTTACTTTTAAAGCTTTTGCAGAAGGAGAAAACAGCTAAAACGCACTGTATGAAGAAATGCTTGAGCTCACACTGTTTCTTTTAACCAAATGACCTGTTTTCATCATTGTTATTATGGTATAAAAGATTAGGTATAGTTTTAGAACCTGATTCACACAACTACGTTTTGAACCTTATTGTTACTTTCAAAGCTTTTGCAGTAGGAGAAAACGTCTAAAAAGGATTGTATAAAGAATGCTTGAGCTTACACTGTTTCCTTTAAGGAAATAACCTGTTTTCATCATTTTCATCATGGTATGAAGGATTAGGCATAGTTTTAGAACCTGATTTACTCAACTACGTTTTGACCCTTATTGTTACTTTCAAAGCTTTTAAAGACGGAGAAAACAGCTAAAACGGACTGTATGATGAAATGCTTGAGCTTACACTGTTTTCTTTAAGGAAATAACCTGTTTTCATCATTATCATCATGGTATGAATTATTAGGCATAGTTTTAGAACCTGATTCACTCAACTACGTTTTGACCCTTATTGTTACTTTTAAAGCTTTTGCAGAAGGAGAAAACAGCTAAAACGCACTGTATGAAGAATGCTTGAGCTTACACTGTTTCTTTTAACCAAATGACCTCTTTTCATCATTATCATCATGGTATGAAGGATTAGGCATAGTTTTAGAACCTGATTCACTCAACTACGTTTTGACCCTTATTGTTACTTTTAAAGCTTTTGCAGAAGGAGAAAACAGCTAAAACGCACTGTATGAAGAATGCTTGAGCTTACACTGTTTCTTTTAAGCAAATGACCTCTTTTCATCATTATCATCATGGTATGAAGGATTAGGCATAGTTTTAGAACCTGATTCACTCAACTACGTTTTGACCCTTATTGTTACTTTTAAAGCTTTTGCAGAAGGGGAAAACAGCTAAAACGCACTGTATGAAGAGTGCTTTAGCTTACACTGTTTCTTTTAAGCAAATGACCTGTTTTCATCATTATCATCATGGTATGAAGGATTAGGCATAGTTTTAGAACCTGATTCACTCAACTACGTTTTGACCCTTATTGTTACTTTTAAAGCTTTTGCAGAAGGAGAAAACAGCTAAAACGCACTGTATGAAGAATGCTTGAGCTTACACTGTTTCCTTTAAGGAAATGACCTGTTTTCATCATTATCATCATGGTATGAAGGATTAGGCATAGTTTTAGAACCTGATTCACTCAACTACGTTTTGACCCTTATTGTTACTTTCAAAGCTTTTAAGACGGAGAAAACAGCTAAAACGCACTGTATGAAGAATGCTTGAGCTTACACTGTTTCCTTTAAGGAAATGACCTGTTTTCATCATTATCATCATGGTATGAATGATTAGGCATAGTTTTAGAACCTGATTCACTCAACTACGTTTTGACCCTTATTGTTACTTTTAAAGCTTTTGCAGAAGGAGAAAACAGCTAAAACGCACTGTATGAAGAATGCTTGAGCTTACACTGTTTCTTTTAAGCAAATGACCTCTTTTCATCATTATCATCATGGTATGAATTATTAGGCATAGTTTTAGAACCTGATTCACTCAACTACGTTTTGACCCTTATTGTTACTTTTAAAGCTTTTGCAGAAGGGGAAAACAGCTAAAACGCACTGTATGAAGAGTGCTTGAGCTTACACTGTTTCTTTTAACCAAATGACCTGTTTTCATCATTATTATTATGGTATAAAAGATTAGGTATAGTTTTAGAACCTGATTCACACAACTACGTTTTGAACCTTATTGTTACTTTCAAAGCTTTTGCAGTAGGAGAAAACTTCTAAAACGGATTGTATGAAGAATGCTTGAGCTTACACTGTTTCCTTTAAGGAAATGACCTGTTTTCATCATTTTCATCATGGTATGAAGGATTAGGCATAGTTTTAGAACCTGATTCACTCAACTACGTTTTGACCCTTATTGTTACCTTTAAAGCTTTTGCAGAAGGAGAAAACAGCTAAAACGCACTGTATGAAGAAATGCTTGAGCTCACACTGTTTCTTTTAACCAAATGACCTGTTTTCATCATTGTTATTATGGTATAAAAGATTAGGTATAGTTTTAGAACCTGATTCACACAACTACGTTTTGAACCTTATTGTTACTTTCAAAGCTTTTGCAGTAGGAGAAAACGTCTAAAAAGGATTGTATAAAGAATGCTTGAGCTTACACTGTTTCCTTTAAGGAAATAACCTGTTTTCATCATTTTCATCATGGTATGAAGGATTAGGCATAGTTTTAGAACCTGATTTACTCAACTACGTTTTGACCCTTATTGTTACTTTCAAAGCTTTTAAAGACGGAGAAAACAGCTAAAACGGACTGTATGATGAAATGCTTGAGCTTACACTGTTTTCTTTAAGGAAATAACCTGTTTTCATCATTATCATCATGGTATGAATTATTAGGCATAGTTTTAGAACCTGATTCACTCAACTACGTTTTGACCCTTATTGTTACTTTCAAAGCTTTTGCAGTAGGAGAAAACTTCTAAAAAGGATTGTATGAAGAATGCTTGAGCTTACACTGTTTCCTTTAAGGAAATAACCTGTTTTCATCATTATCATCATGGTATGAATTATTAGGCATAGTTTTAGAACCTGATTCACTCAACTACGTTTTGACCCTTATTGTTACTTTTAAAGCTTTTGCAGAAGGAGAAAACAGCTAAAACGCACTGTATGAAGAATGCTTTAGCTTACACTGTTTTCTTTAAGGAAATAACCTGTTTTCATCATTATCATCATGGTATGAATTATTAGGCATAGTTTTAGAACCTGATTCACTCAACTACGTTTTGACCCTTATTGTTACTTTTAAAGCTTTTGCAGAAGGAGAAAACAGCTAAAACGCACTGTATGAAGAATGCTTTAGCTTACACTGTTTTCTTTAAGGAAATAACCTGTTTTCATCATTATCATCATGTTATGAAGGATGAGGCATAGTTTTAGAACCTGATTCACTCAACTACGTTTTGACCCTTATTGTTACTTTTAAAGCTTTTGCAGAAGGAGAAAACAGCTAAAACGCACTGTATGAAGAAATGCTTGAGCTCACACTGTTTCTTTTAACCAAATGACCTGTTTTCATCATTGTTATTATGGTATAAAAGATTAGGTATAGTTTTAGAACCTGATTCACACAACTACGTTTTGAACCTTATTGTTACTTTCAAAGCTTTTGCAGTAGGAGAAAACGTCTAAAAAGGATTGTATAAAGAATGCTTGAGCTTACACTGTTTCCTTTAAGGAAATAACCTGTTTTCATCATTTTCATCATGGTATGAAGGATTAGGCATAGTTTTAGAACCTGATTTACTCAACTACGTTTTGACCCTTATTGTTACTTTCAAAGCTTTTAAAGACGGAGAAAACAGCTAAAACGGACTGTATGATGAAATGCTTGAGCTTACACTGTTTTCTTTAAGGAAATAACCTGTTTTCATCATTATCATCATGGTATGAATTATTAGGCATAGTTTTAGAACCTGATTCACTCAACTACGTTTTGACCCTTATTGTTACTTTCAAAGCTTTTGCAGTAGGAGAAAACTTCTAAAAAGGATTGTATGAAGAATGCTTGAGCTTACACTGTTTCCTTTAAGGAAATAACCTGTTTTCATCATTATCATCATGGTATGAATTATTAGGCATAGTTTTAGAACCTGATTCACTCAACTACGTTTTGACCCTTATTGTTACTTTTAAAGCTTTTGCAGAAGGAGAAAACAGCTAAAACGCACTGTATGAAGAATGCTTTAGCTTACACTGTTTTCTTTAAGGAAATAACCTGTTTTCATCATTATCATCATGGTATGAATTATTAGGCATAGTTTTAGAACCTGATTCACTCAACTTCGTTTTGACCCTTATTGTTACTTTTAAAGCTTTTGCAGAAGGAGAAAACAGCTAAAACGCACTGTATGAAGAATGCTTTAGCTTACACTGTTTTCTTTAAGGAAATAACCTGTTTTCATCATTATCATCATGGTATGAAGGATGAGGCATAGTTTTAGAACCTGATTCACTCAACTACGTTTTGACCCTTATTGTTACTTTTAAAGCTTTTGCAGAAGGAGAAAACAGCTAAAACGCACTGTATGAAGAAATGCTTGAGCTCACACTGTTTCTTTTAACCAAATGACCTGTTTTCATCATTGTTATTATGGTATAAAAGATTAGGTATAGTTTTAGAACCTGATTCACACAACTACGTTTTGAACCTTATTGTTACTTTCAAAGCTTTTGCAGTAGGAGAAAACGTCTAAAAAGGATTGTATAAAGAATGCTTGAGCTTACACTGTTTCCTTTAAGGAAATAACCTGTTTTCATCATTTTCATCATGGTATGAAGGATTAGGCATAGTTTTAGAACCTGATTTACTCAACTACGTTTTGACCCTTATTGTTACTTTCAAAGCTTTTAAAGACGGAGAAAACAGCTAAAACGGACTGTATGATGAAATGCTTGAGCTTACACTGTTTTCTTTAAGGAAATAACCTGTTTTCATCATTATCATCATGGTATGAATTATTAGGCATAGTTTTAGAACCTGATTCACTCAACTACGTTTTGACCCTTATTGTTACTTTTAAAGCTTTTGCAGAAGGAGAAAACAGCTAAAACGCACTGTATGAAGAATGCTTGAGCTTACACTGTTTCTTTTAACCAAATGACCTCTTTTCATCATTATCATCATGGTATGAAGGATTAGGCATAGTTTTAGAACCTGATTCACTCAACTACGTTTTGACCCTTATTGTTACTTTTAAAGCTTTTGCAGAAGGAGAAAACAGCTAAAACGCACTGTATGAAGAATGCTTGAGCTTACACTGTTTCTTTTAAGCAAATGACCTCTTTTCATCATTATCATCATGGTATGAAGGATTAGGCATAGTTTTAGAACCTGATTCACTCAACTACGTTTTGACCCTTATTGTTACTTTTAAAGCTTTTGCAGAAGGGGAAAACAGCTAAAACGCACTGTATGAAGAGTGCTTTAGCTTACACTGTTTCTTTTAAGCAAATGACCTGTTTTCATCATTATCATCATGGTATGAAGGATTAGGCATAGTTTTAGAACCTGATTCACTCAACTACGTTTTGACCCTTATTGTTACTTTTAAAGCTTTTGCAGAAGGAGAAAACAGCTAAAACGCACTGTATGAAGAATGCTTGAGCTTACACTGTTTCCTTTAAGGAAATGACCTGTTTTCATCATTATCATCATGGTATGAAGGATTAGGCATAGTTTTAGAACCTGATTCACTCAACTACGTTTTGACCCTTATTGTTACTTTCAAAGCTTTTAAGACGGAGAAAACAGCTAAAACGCACTGTATGAAGAATGCTTGAGCTTACACTGTTTCCTTTAAGGAAATGACCTGTTTTCATCATTATCATCATGGTATGAATGATTAGGCATAGTTTTAGAACCTGATTCACTCAACTACGTTTTGACCCTTATTGTTACTTTTAAAGCTTTTGCAGAAGGAGAAAACAGCTAAAACGCACTGTATGAAGAATGCTTGAGCTTACACTGTTTCTTTTAAGCAAATGACCTCTTTTCATCATTATCATCATGGTATGAATTATTAGGCATAGTTTTAGAACCTGATTCACTCAACTACGTTTTGACCCTTATTGTTACTTTTAAAGCTTTTGCAGAAGGGGAAAACAGCTAAAACGCACTGTATGAAGAGTGCTTGAGCTTACACTGTTTCTTTTAACCAAATGACCTGTTTTCATCATTATTATTATGGTATAAAAGATTAGGTATAGTTTTAGAACCTGATTCACACAACTACGTTTTGAACCTTATTGTTACTTTCAAAGCTTTTGCAGTAGGAGAAAACTTCTAAAACGGATTGTATGAAGAATGCTTGAGCTTACACTGTTTCCTTTAAGGAAATGACCTGTTTTCATCATTTTCATCATGGTATGAAGGATTAGGCATAGTTTTAGAACCTGATTCACTCAACTACGTTTTGACCCTTATTGTTACCTTTAAAGCTTTTGCAGAAGGAGAAAACAGCTAAAACGCACTGTATGAAGAAATGCTTGAGCTCACACTGTTTCTTTTAACCAAATGACCTGTTTTCATCATTGTTATTATGGTATAAAAGATTAGGTATAGTTTTAGAACCTGATTCACACAACTACGTTTTGAACCTTATTGTTACTTTCAAAGCTTTTGCAGTAGGAGAAAACGTCTAAAAAGGATTGTATAAAGAATGCTTGAGCTTACACTGTTTCCTTTAAGGAAATAACCTGTTTTCATCATTTTCATCATGGTATGAAGGATTAGGCATAGTTTTAGAACCTGATTTACTCAACTACGTTTTGACCCTTATTGTTACTTTCAAAGCTTTTAAAGACGGAGAAAACAGCTAAAACGGACTGTATGATGAAATGCTTGAGCTTACACTGTTTTCTTTAAGGAAATAACCTGTTTTCATCATTATCATCATGGTATGAATTATTAGGCATAGTTTTAGAACCTGATTCACTCAACTACGTTTTGACCCTTATTGTTACTTTCAAAGCTTTTGCAGTAGGAGAAAACTTCTAAAAAGGATTGTATGAAGAATGCTTGAGCTTACACTGTTTCCTTTAAGGAAATAACCTGTTTTCATCATTATCATCATGGTATGAATTATTAGGCATAGTTTTAGAACCTGATTCACTCAACTACGTTTTGACCCTTATTGTTACTTTTAAAGCTTTTGCAGAAGGAGAAAACAGCTAAAACGCACTGTATGAAGAATGCTTTAGCTTACACTGTTTTCTTTAAGGAAATAACCTGTTTTCATCATTATCATCATGGTATGAATTATTAGGCATAGTTTTAGAACCTGATTCACTCAACTACGTTTTGACCCTTATTGTTACTTTTAAAGCTTTTGCAGAAGGAGAAAACAGCTAAAACGCACTGTATGAAGAATGCTTTAGCTTACACTGTTTTCTTTAAGGAAATAACCTGTTTTCATCATTATCATCATGTTATGAAGGATGAGGCATAGTTTTAGAACCTGATTCACTCAACTACGTTTTGACCCTTATTGTTACTTTTAAAGCTTTTGCAGAAGGAGAAAACAGCTAAAACGCACTGTATGAAGAAATGCTTGAGCTCACACTGTTTCTTTTAACCAAATGACCTGTTTTCATCATTGTTATTATGGTATAAAAGATTAGGTATAGTTTTAGAACCTGATTCACACAACTACGTTTTGAACCTTATTGTTACTTTCAAAGCTTTTGCAGTAGGAGAAAACGTCTAAAAAGGATTGTATAAAGAATGCTTGAGCTTACACTGTTTCCTTTAAGGAAATAACCTGTTTTCATCATTTTCATCATGGTATGAAGGATTAGGCATAGTTTTAGAACCTGATTTACTCAACTACGTTTTGACCCTTATTGTTACTTTCAAAGCTTTTAAAGACGGAGAAAACAGCTAAAACGGACTGTATGATGAAATGCTTGAGCTTACACTGTTTTCTTTAAGGAAATAACCTGTTTTCATCATTATCATCATGGTATGAATTATTAGGCATAGTTTTAGAACCTGATTCACTCAACTACGTTTTGACCCTTATTGTTACTTTTAAAGCTTTTGCAGAAGGAGAAAACAGCTAAAACGCACTGTATGAAGAATGCTTGAGCTTACACTGTTTCTTTTAACCAAATGACCTCTTTTCATCATTATCATCATGGTATGAAGGATTAGGCATAGTTTTAGAACCTGATTCACTCAACTACGTTTTGACCCTTATTGTTACTTTTAAAGCTTTTGCAGAAGGAGAAAACAGCTAAAACGCACTGTATGAAGAATGCTTGAGCTTACACTGTTTCTTTTAAGCAAATGACCTCTTTTCATCATTATCATCATGGTATGAAGGATTAGGCATAGTTTTAGAACCTGATTCACTCAACTACGTTTTGACCCTTATTGTTACTTTTAAAGCTTTTGCAGAAGGGGAAAACAGCTAAAACGCACTGTATGAAGAGTGCTTTAGCTTACACTGTTTCTTTTAAGCAAATGACCTGTTTTCATCATTATCATCATGGTATGAAGGATTAGGCATAGTTTTAGAACCTGATTCACTCAACTACGTTTTGACCCTTATTGTTACTTTTAAAGCTTTTGCAGAAGGAGAAAACAGCTAAAACGCACTGTATGAAGAATGCTTGAGCTTACACTGTTTCCTTTAAGGAAATGACCTGTTTTCATCATTATCATCATGGTATGAAGGATTAGGCATAGTTTTAGAACCTGATTCACTCAACTACGTTTTGACCCTTATTGTTACTTTCAAAGCTTTTAAGACGGAGAAAACAGCTAAAACGCACTGTATGAAGAATGCTTGAGCTTACACTGTTTCCTTTAAGGAAATGACCTGTTTTCATCATTATCATCATGGTATGAATGATTAGGCATAGTTTTAGAACCTGATTCACTCAACTACGTTTTGACCCTTATTGTTACTTTTAAAGCTTTTGCAGAAGGAGAAAACAGCTAAAACGCACTGTATGAAGAATGCTTGAGCTTACACTGTTTCTTTTAAGCAAATGACCTCTTTTCATCATTATCATCATGGTATGAATTATTAGGCATAGTTTTAGAACCTGATTCACTCAACTACGTTTTGACCCTTATTGTTACTTTTAAAGCTTTTGCAGAAGGGGAAAACAGCTAAAACGCACTGTATGAAGAGTGCTTGAGCTTACACTGTTTCTTTTAACCAAATGACCTGTTTTCATCATTATTATTATGGTATAAAAGATTAGGTATAGTTTTAGAACCTGATTCACACAACTACGTTTTGAACCTTATTGTTACTTTCAAAGCTTTTGCAGTAGGAGAAAACTTCTAAAACGGATTGTATGAAGAATGCTTGAGCTTACACTGTTTCCTTTAAGGAAATGACCTGTTTTTATCATTTTCATCATGGTATGAAGGATTAGGCATAGTTTTAGAACCTGATTCACTCAACTACGTTTTGACCCTTATTGTTACCTTTAAAGCTTTTGCAGAAGGAGAAAACAGCTAAAACGCACTGTATGAAGAAATGCTTGAGCTTACACTGTTTCTTTTAACCAAATGACCTGTTTTCATCATTGTTATTATGGTATAAAAGATTAGGCATAGTTTTAGAACCTGATTCACACAACTACGTTTTGAACCTTATTGTTACTTTCAAAGCTTTTGCAGTAGGAGAAAACGTCTAAAAAGGATTGTATAAAGAATGCTTGAGCTTACACTGTTTCCTTTAAGGAAATAACCTGTTTTCATCATTTTCATCATGGTATGAAGGATTAGGCATAGTTTTAGAACCTGATTTACTCAACTACGTTTTGACCCTTATTGTTACTTTCAAAGCTTTTAAAGACGGAGAAAACAGCTAAAACGGACTGTATGATGAAATGCTTGAGCTTACACTGTTTTCTTTAAGGAAATAACCTGTTTTCATCATTATCATCATGGTATGAATTATTAGGCATAGTTTTAGAACCTGATTCACTCAACTACGTTTTGACCCTTATTGTTACTTTCAAAGCTTTTGCAGTAGGAGAAAACTTCTAAAAAGGATTGTATGAAGAATGCTTGAGCTTACACTGTTTCCTTTAAGGAAATAACCTGTTTTCATCATTATCATCATGGTATGAATTATTAGGCATAGTTTTAGAACCTGATTCACTCAACTACGTTTTGACCCTTATTGTTACTTTTAAAGCTTTTGCAGAAGGAGAAAACAGCTAAAACGCACTGTATGAAGAATGCTTTAGCTTACACTGTTTTCTTTAAGGAAATAACCTGTTTTCATCATTATCATCATGGTATGAATTATTAGGCATAGTTTTAGAACCTGATTCACTCAACTACGTTTTGACCCTTATTGTTACTTTTAAAGCTTTTGCAGAAGGAGAAAACAGCTAAAACGCACTGTATGAAGAATGCTTTAGCTTACACTGTTTTCTTTAAGGAAATAACCTGTTTTCATCATTATCATCATGGTATGAAGGATGAGGCATAGTTTTAGAACCTGATTCACTCAACTACGTTTTGACCCTTATTGTTACTTTTAAAGCTTTTGCAGAAGGAGAAAACAGCTAAAACGCACTGTATGAAGAAATGCTTGAGCTCACACTGTTTCTTTTAACCAAATGACCTGTTTTCATCATTGTTATTATGGTATAAAAGATTAGGTATAGTTTTAGAACCTGATTCACACAACTACGTTTTGAACCTTATTGTTACTTTCAAAGCTTTTGCAGTAGGAGAAAACGTCTAAAAAGGATTGTATAAAGAATGCTTGAGCTTACACTGTTTCCTTTAAGGAAATAACCTGTTTTCATCATTTTCATCATGGTATGAAGGATTAGGCATAGTTTTAGAACCTGATTTACTCAACTACGTTTTGACCCTTATTGTTACTTTCAAAGCTTTTAAAGACGGAGAAAACAGCTAAAACGGACTGTATGATGAAATGCTTGAGCTTACACTGTTTTCTTTAAGGAAATAACCTGTTTTCATCATTATCATCATGGTATGAATTATTAGGCATAGTTTTAGAACCTGATTCACTCAACTACGTTTTGACCCTTATTGTTACTTTTAAAGCTTTTGCAGAAGGAGAAAACAGCTAAAACGCACTGTATGAAGAATGCTTGAGCTTACACTGTTTCTTTTAACCAAATGACCTCTTTTCATCATTATCATCATGGTATGAAGGATTAGGCATAGTTTTAGAACCTGATTCACTCAACTACGTTTTGACCCTTATTGTTACTTTTAAAGCTTTTGCAGAAGGAGAAAACAGCTAAAACGCACTGTATGAAGAATGCTTGAGCTTACACTGTTTCTTTTAAGCAAATGACCTCTTTTCATCATTATCATCATGGTATGAAGGATTAGGCATAGTTTTAGAACCTGATTCACTCAACTACGTTTTGACCCTTATTGTTACTTTTAAAGCTTTTGCAGAAGGGGAAAACAGCTAAAACGCACTGTATGAAGAGTGCTTTAGCTTACACTGTTTCTTTTAAGCAAATGACCTGTTTTCATCATTATCATCATGGTATGAAGGATTAGGCATAGTTTTAGAACCTGATTCACTCAACTACGTTTTGACCCTTATTGTTACTTTTAAAGCTTTTGCAGAAGGAGAAAACAGCTAAAACGCACTGTATGAAGAATGCTTGAGCTTACACTGTTTCCTTTAAGGAAATGACCTGTTTTCATCATTATCATCATGGTATGAAGGATTAGGCATAGTTTTAGAACCTGATTCACTCAACTACGTTTTGACCCTTATTGTTACTTTCAAAGCTTTTAAGACGGAGAAAACAGCTAAAACGCACTGTATGAAGAATGCTTGAGCTTACACTGTTTCCTTTAAGGAAATGACCTGTTTTCATCATTATCATCATGGTATGAATGATTAGGCATAGTTTTAGAACCTGATTCACTCAACTACGTTTTGACCCTTATTGTTACTTTTAAAGCTTTTGCAGAAGGAGAAAACAGCTAAAACGCACTGTATGAAGAATGCTTGAGCTTACACTGTTTCTTTTAAGCAAATGACCTCTTTTCATCATTATCATCATGGTATGAATTATTAGGCATAGTTTTAGAACCTGATTCACTCAACTACGTTTTGACCCTTATTGTTACTTTTAAAGCTTTTGCAGAAGGGGAAAACAGCTAAAACGCACTGTATGAAGAGTGCTTGAGCTTACACTGTTTCTTTTAACCAAATGACCTGTTTTCATCATTATTATTATGGTATAAAAGATTAGGTATAGTTTTAGAACCTGATTCACACAACTACGTTTTGAACCTTATTGTTACTTTCAAAGCTTTTGCAGTAGGAGAAAACTTCTAAAACGGATTGTATGAAGAATGCTTGAGCTTACACTGTTTCCTTTAAGGAAATGACCTGTTTTCATCATTTTCATCATGGTATGAAGGATTAGGCATAGTTTTAGAACCTGATTCACTCAACTACGTTTTGACCCTTATTGTTACCTTTAAAGCTTTTGCAGAAGGAGAAAACAGCTAAAACGCACTGTATGAAGAAATGCTTGAGCTCACACTGTTTCTTTTAACCAAATGACCTGTTTTCATCATTGTTATTATGGTATAAAAGATTAGGTATAGTTTTAGAACCTGATTCACACAACTACGTTTTGAACCTTATTGTTACTTTC
Organism: Pungitius pungitius; assembly: GCF_949316345.1. NCBI lineage: Eukaryota > Metazoa > Chordata > Actinopteri > Perciformes > Gasterosteidae > Pungitius > Pungitius pungitius. The sequence goes on along the minus strand of NC_084909.1, from coordinate 13,149,490 downwards.
AAAGCTTTTGCAGTAGGAGAAAACGTCTAAAAAGGATTGTATAAAGAATGCTTGAGCTTACACTGTTTCCTTTAAGGAAATAACCTGTTTTCATCATTTTCATCATGGTATGAAGGATTAGGCATAGTTTTAGAACCTGATTTACTCAACTACGTTTTGACCCTTATTGTTACTTTCAAAGCTTTTAAAGACGGAGAAAACAGCTAAAACGGACTGTATGATGAAATGCTTGAGCTTACACTGTTTTCTTTAAGGAAATAACCTGTTTTCATCATTATCATCATGGTATGAATTATTAGGCATAGTTTTAGAACCTGATTCACTCAACTACGTTTTGACCCTTATTGTTACTTTCAAAGCTTTTGCAGTAGGAGAAAACTTCTAAAAAGGATTGTATGAAGAATGCTTGAGCTTACACTGTTTCCTTTAAGGAAATAACCTGTTTTCATCATTATCATCATGGTATGAATTATTAGGCATAGTTTTAGAACCTGATTCACTCAACTACGTTTTGACCCTTATTGTTACTTTTAAAGCTTTTGCAGAAGGAGAAAACAGCTAAAACGCACTGTATGAAGAATGCTTTAGCTTACACTGTTTTCTTTAAGGAAATAACCTGTTTTCATCATTATCATCATGGTATGAATTATTAGGCATAGTTTTAGAACCTGATTCACTCAACTACGTTTTGACCCTTATTGTTACTTTTAAAGCTTTTGCAGAAGGAGAAAACAGCTAAAACGCACTGTATGAAGAATGCTTTAGCTTACACTGTTTTCTTTAAGGAAATAACCTGTTTTCATCATTATCATCATGGTATGAAGGATGAGGCATAGTTTTAGAACCTGATTCACTCAACTACGTTTTGACCCTTATTGTTACTTTTAAAGCTTTTGCAGAAGGAGAAAACAGCTAAAACGCACTGTATGAAGAAATGCTTGAGCTCACACTGTTTCTTTTAACCAAATGACCTGTTTTCATCATTGTTATTATGGTATAAAAGATTAGGTATAGTTTTAGAACCTGATTCACACAACTACGTTTTGAACCTTATTGTTACTTTCAAAGCTTTTGCAGTAGGAGAAAACGTCTAAAAAGGATTGTATGAAGAATGCTTGAGCTTACACTGTTTCCTTTAAGGAAATAACCTGTTTTCATCATTATCATCATGGTATGAATTATTAGGCATAGTTTTAGAACCTGATTCACTCAACTACGTTTTGACCCTTATTGTTACTTTTAAAGCTTTTGCAGAAGGAGAAAACAGCTAAAACGCACTGTATGAAGAATGCTTTAGCTTACACTGTTTTCTTTAAGGAAATAACCTGTTTTCATCATTATCATCATGGTATGAATTATTAGGCATAGTTTTAGAACCTGATTCACTCAACTACGTTTTGACCCTTATTGTTACTTTTAAAGCTTTTGCAGAAGGAGAAAACAGCTAAAACGCACTGTATGAAGAATGCTTTAGCTTACACTGTTTTCTTTAAGGAAATAACCTGTTTTCATCATTATCATCATGGTATGAAGGATGAGGCATAGTTTTAGAACCTGATTCACTCAACTACGTTTTGACCCTTATTGTTACTTTTAAAGCTTTTGCAGAAGGAGAAAACAGCTAAAACGCACTGTATGAAGAAATGCTTGAGCTCACACTGTTTCTTTTAACCAAATGACCTGTTTTCATCATTGTTATTATGGTATAAAAGATTAGGTATAGTTTTAGAACCTGATTCACACAACTACGTTTTGAACCTTATTGTTACTTTCAAAGCTTTTGCAGTAGGAGAAAACGTCTAAAAAGGATTGTATAAAGAATGCTTGAGCTTACACTGTTTCCTTTAAGGAAATAACCTGTTTTCATCATTTTCATCATGGTATGAAGGATTAGGCATAGTTTTAGAACCTGATTTACTCAACTACGTTTTGACCCTTATTGTTACTTTCAAAGCTTTTAAAGACGGAGAAAACAGCTAAAACGGACTGTATGATGAAATGCTTGAGCTTACACTGTTTTCTTTAAGGAAATAACCTGTTTTCATCATTATCATCATGGTATGAATTATTAGGCATAGTTTTAGAACCTGATTCACTCAACTACGTTTTGACCCTTATTGTTACTTTTAAAGCTTTTGCAGAAGGAGAAAACAGCTAAAACGCACTGTATGAAGAATGCTTGAGCTTACACTGTTTCTTTTAACCAAATGACCTCTTTTCATCATTATCATCATGGTATGAAGGATTAGGCATAGTTTTAGAACCTGATTCACTCAACTACGTTTTGACCCTTATTGTTACTTTTAAAGCTTTTGCAGAAGGAGAAAACAGCTAAAACGCACTGTATGAAGAATGCTTGAGCTTACACTGTTTCTTTTAAGCAAATGACCTCTTTTCATCATTATCATCATGGTATGAAGGATTAGGCATAGTTTTAGAACCTGATTCACTCAACTACGTTTTGACCCTTATTGTTACTTTTAAAGCTTTTGCAGAAGGGGAAAACAGCTAAAACGCACTGTATGAAGAGTGCTTTAGCTTACACTGTTTCTTTTAAGCAAATGACCTGTTTTCATCATTATCATCATGGTATGAAGGATTAGGCATAGTTTTAGAACCTGATTCACTCAACTACGTTTTGACCCTTATTGTTACTTTTAAAGCTTTTGCAGAAGGAGAAAACAGCTAAAACGCACTGTATGAAGAATGCTTGAGCTTACACTGTTTCCTTTAAGGAAATGACCTGTTTTCATCATTATCATCATGGTATGAAGGATTAGGCATAGTTTTAGAACCTGATTCACTCAACTACGTTTTGACCCTTATTGTTACTTTCAAAGCTTTTAAGACGGAGAAAACAGCTAAAACGCACTGTATGAAGAATGCTTGAGCTTACACTGTTTCCTTTAAGGAAATGACCTGTTTTCATCATTATCATCATGGTATGAAGGATTAGGCATAGTTTTAGAACCTGATTTACTCAACTACGTTTTGACCCTTATTGTTACTTTCAAAGCTTTTAAAGACGGAGAAAACAGCTAAAACGGACTGTATGAAGAATGCTTTAGCTTACACTGTTTTCTTTAAGGAAATAACCTGTTTTCATCATTATCATCATGGTATGAATTATTAGGCATAGTTTTAGAACCTGATTCACTCAACTACGTTTTGACCCTTATTGTTACTTTTAAAGCTTTTGCAGAAGGAGAAAACAGCTAAAACGCACTGTATGAAGAATGCTTGAGCTTACACTGTTTCTTTTAACCAAATGACCTCTTTTCATCATTATCATCATGGTATGAAGGATTAGGCATAGTTTTAGAACCTGATTCACTCAACTACGTTTTGACCCTTATTGTTACTTTTAAAGCTTTTGCAGAAGGAGAAAACAGCTAAAACGCACTGTATGAAGAATGCTTGAGCTTACACTGTTTCTTTTAAGCAAATGACCTCTTTTCATCATTATCATCATGGTATGAAGGATTAGGCATAGTTTTAGAACCTGATTCACTCAACTACGTTTTGACCCTTATTGTTACTTTTAAAGCTTTTGCAGAAGGGGAAAACAGCTAAAACGCACTGTATGAAGAGTGCTTTAGCTTACACTGTTTCTTTTAAGCAAATGACCTGTTTTCATCATTATCATCATGGTATGAAGGATTAGGCATAGTTTTAGAACCTGATTCACTCAACTACGTTTTGACCCTTATTGTTACTTTTAAAGCTTTTGCAGAAGGAGAAAACAGCTAAAACGCACTGTATGAAGAATGCTTGAGCTTACACTGTTTCCTTTAAGGAAATGACCTGTTTTCATCATTATCATCATGGTATGAAGGATTAGGCATAGTTTTAGAACCTGATTCACTCAACTACGTTTTGACCCTTATTGTTACTTTCAAAGCTTTTAAGACGGAGAAAACAGCTAAAACGCACTGTATGAAGAATGCTTGAGCTTACACTGTTTCCTTTAAGGAAATGACCTGTTTTCATCATTATCATCATGGTATGAATGATTAGGCATAGTTTTAGAACCTGATTCACTCAACTACGTTTTGACCCTTATTGTTACTTTTAAAGCTTTTGCAGAAGGAGAAAACAGCTAAAACGCACTGTATGAAGAATGCTTGAGCTTACACTGTTTCTTTTAAGCAAATGACCTCTTTTCATCATTATCATCATGGTATGAATTATTAGGCATAGTTTTAGAACCTGATTCACTCAACTACGTTTTGACCCTTATTGTTACTTTTAAAGCTTTTGCAGAAGGGGAAAACAGCTAAAACGCACTGTATGAAGAGTGCTTGAGCTTACACTGTTTCTTTTAACCAAATGACCTGTTTTCATCATTATTATTATGGTATAAAAGATTAGGTATAGTTTTAGAACCTGATTCACACAACTACGTTTTGAACCTTATTGTTACTTTCAAAGCTTTTGCAGTAGGAGAAAACTTCTAAAACGGATTGTATGAAGAATGCTTGAGCTTACACTGTTTCCTTTAAGGAAATGACCTGTTTTCATCATTTTCATCATGGTATGAAGGATTAGGCATAGTTTTAGAACCTGATTCACTCAACTACGTTTTGACCCTTATTGTTACCTTTAAAGCTTTTGCAGAAGGAGAAAACAGCTAAAACGCACTGTATGAAGAAATGCTTGAGCTCACACTGTTTCTTTTAACCAAATGACCTGTTTTCATCATTGTTATTATGGTATAAAAGATTAGGTATAGTTTTAGAACCTGATTCACACAACTACGTTTTGAACCTTATTGTTACTTTCAAAGCTTTTGCAGTAGGAGAAAACGTCTAAAAAGGATTGTATAAAGAATGCTTGAGCTTACACTGTTTCCTTTAAGGAAATAACCTGTTTTCATCATTTTCATCATGGTATGAAGGATTAGGCATAGTTTTAGAACCTGATTTACTCAACTACGTTTTGACCCTTATTGTTACTTTCAAAGCTTTTAAAGACGGAGAAAACAGCTAAAACGGACTGTATGATGAAATGCTTGAGCTTACACTGTTTTCTTTAAGGAAATAACCTGTTTTCATCATTATCATCATGGTATGAATTATTAGGCATAGTTTTAGAACCTGATTCACTCAACTACGTTTTGACCCTTATTGTTACTTTCAAAGCTTTTGCAGTAGGAGAAAACTTCTAAAAAGGATTGTATGAAGAATGCTTGAGCTTACACTGTTTCCTTTAAGGAAATAACCTGTTTTCATCATTATCATCATGGTATGAATTATTAGGCATAGTTTTAGAACCTGATTCACTCAACTACGTTTTGACCCTTATTGTTACTTTTAAAGCTTTTGCAGAAGGAGAAAACAGCTAAAACGCACTGTATGAAGAATGCTTTAGCTTACACTGTTTTCTTTAAGGAAATAACCTGTTTTCATCATTATCATCATGGTATGAATTATTAGGCATAGTTTTAGAACCTGATTCACTCAACTACGTTTTGACCCTTATTGTTACTTTTAAAGCTTTTGCAGAAGGAGAAAACAGCTAAAACGCACTGTATGAAGAATGCTTTAGCTTACACTGTTTTCTTTAAGGAAATAACCTGTTTTCATCATTATCATCATGGTATGAAGGATGAGGCATAGTTTTAGAACCTGATTCACTCAACTACGTTTTGACCCTTATTGTTACTTTTAAAGCTTTTGCAGAAGGAGAAAACAGCTAAAACGCACTGTATGAAGAAATGCTTGAGCTCACACTGTTTCTTTTAACCAAATGACCTGTTTTCATCATTGTTATTATGGTATAAAAGATTAGGTATAGTTTTAGAACCTGATTCACACAACTACGTTTTGAACCTTATTGTTACTTTCAAAGCTTTTGCAGTAGGAGAAAACGTCTAAAAAGGATTGTATGAAGAATGCTTGAGCTTACACTGTTTCCTTTAAGGAAATAACCTGTTTTCATCATTATCATCATGGTATGAATTATTAGGCATAGTTTTAGAACCTGATTCACTCAACTACGTTTTGACCCTTATTGTTACTTTTAAAGCTTTTGCAGAAGGAGAAAACAGCTAAAACGCACTGTATGAAGAATGCTTTAGCTTACACTGTTTTCTTTAAGGAAATAACCTGTTTTCATCATTATCATCATGGTATGAATTATTAGGCATAGTTTTAGAACCTGATTCACTCAACTACGTTTTGACCCTTATTGTTACTTTTAAAGCTTTTGCAGAAGGAGAAAACAGCTAAAACGCACTGTATGAAGAATGCTTTAGCTTACACTGTTTTCTTTAAGGAAATAACCTGTTTTCATCATTATCATCATGGTATGAAGGATGAGGCATAGTTTTAGAACCTGATTCACTCAACTACGTTTTGACCCTTATTGTTACTTTTAAAGCTTTTGCAGAAGGAGAAAACAGCTAAAACGCACTGTATGAAGAAATGCTTGAGCTCACACTGTTTCTTTTAACCAAATGACCTGTTTTCATCATTGTTATTATGGTATAAAAGATTAGGTATAGTTTTAGAACCTGATTCACACAACTACGTTTTGAACCTTATTGTTACTTTCAAAGCTTTTGCAGTAGGAGAAAACGTCTAAAAAGGATTGTATAAAGAATGCTTGAGCTTACACTGTTTCCTTTAAGGAAATAACCTGTTTTCATCATTTTCATCATGGTATGAAGGATTAGGCATAGTTTTAGAACCTGATTTACTCAACTACGTTTTGACCCTTATTGTTACTTTCAAAGCTTTTAAAGACGGAGAAAACAGCTAAAACGGACTGTATGATGAAATGCTTGAGCTTACACTGTTTTCTTTAAGGAAATAACCTGTTTTCATCATTATCATCATGGTATGAATTATTAGGCATAGTTTTAGAACCTGATTCACTCAACTACGTTTTGACCCTTATTGTTACTTTTAAAGCTTTTGCAGAAGGAGAAAACAGCTAAAACGCACTGTATGAAGAATGCTTGAGCTTACACTGTTTCTTTTAAGCAAATGACCTCTTTTCATCATTATCATCATGGTATGAAGGATTAGGCATAGTTTTAGAACCTGATTCACTCAACTACGTTTTGACCCTTATTGTTACTTTTAAAGCTTTTGCAGAAGGGGAAAACAGCTAAAACGCACTGTATGAAGAGTGCTTTAGCTTACACTGTTTCTTTTAAGCAAATGACCTGTTTTCATCATTATCATCATGGTATGAAGGATTAGGCATAGTTTTAGAACCTGATTCACTCAACTACGTTTTGACCCTTATTGTTACTTTTAAAGCTTTTGCAGAAGGAGAAAACAGCTAAAACGCACTGTATGAAGAATGCTTGAGCTTACACTGTTTCCTTTAAGGAAATGACCTGTTTTCATCATTATCATCATGGTATGAAGGATTAGGCATAGTTTTAGAACCTGATTCACTCAACTACGTTTTGACCCTTATTGTTACTTTCAAAGCTTTTAAGACGGAGAAAACAGCTAAAACGCACTGTATGAAGAATGCTTGAGCTTACACTGTTTCCTTTAAGGAAATGACCTGTTTTCATCATTATCATCATGGTATGAATGATTAGGCATAGTTTTAGAACCTGATTCACTCAACTACGTTTTGACCCTTATTGTTACTTTTAAAGCTTTTGCAGAAGGAGAAAACAGCTAAAACGCACTGTATGAAGAATGCTTGAGCTTACACTGTTTCTTTTAAGCAAATGACCTCTTTTCATCATTATCATCATGGTATGAATTATTAGGCATAGTTTTAGAACCTGATTCACTCAACTACGTTTTGACCCTTATTGTTACTTTTAAAGCTTTTGCAGAAGGGGAAAACAGCTAAAACGCACTGTATGAAGAGTGCTTGAGCTTACACTGTTTCTTTTAACCAAATGACCTGTTTTCATCATTATTATTATGGTATAAAAGATTAGGTATAGTTTTAGAACCTGATTCACACAACTACGTTTTGAACCTTATTGTTACTTTCAAAGCTTTTGCAGTAGGAGAAAACTTCTAAAACGGATTGTATGAAGAATGCTTGAGCTTACACTGTTTCCTTTAAGGAAATGACCTGTTTTCATCATTTTCATCATGGTATGAAGGATTAGGCATAGTTTTAGAACCTGATTCACTCAACTACGTTTTGACCCTTATTGTTACCTTTAAAGCTTTTGCAGAAGGAGAAAACAGCTAAAACGCACTGTATGAAGAAATGCTTGAGCTCACACTGTTTCTTTTAACCAAATGACCTGTTTTCATCATTGTTATTATGGTATAAAAGATTAGGTATAGTTTTAGAACCTGATTCACACAACTACGTTTTGAACCTTATTGTTACTTTCAAAGCTTTTGCAGTAGGAGAAAACGTCTAAAAAGGATTGTATAAAGAATGCTTGAGCTTACACTGTTTCCTTTAAGGAAATAACCTGTTTTCATCATTTTCATCATGGTATGAAGGATTAGGCATAGTTTTAGAACCTGATTTACTCAACTACGTTTTGACCCTTATTGTTACTTTCAAAGCTTTTAAAGACGGAGAAAACAGCTAAAACGGACTGTATGATGAAATGCTTGAGCTTACACTGTTTTCTTTAAGGAAATAACCTGTTTTCATCATTATCATCATGGTATGAATTATTAGGCATAGTTTTAGAACCTGATTCACTCAACTACGTTTTGACCCTTATTGTTACTTTCAAAGCTTTTGCAGTAGGAGAAAACTTCTAAAAAGGATTGTATGAAGAATGCTTGAGCTTACACTGTTTCCTTTAAGGAAATAACCTGTTTTCATCATTATCATCATGGTATGAATTATTAGGCATAGTTTTAGAACCTGATTCACTCAACTACGTTTTGACCCTTATTGTTACTTTTAAAGCTTTTGCAGAAGGAGAAAACAGCTAAAACGCACTGTATGAAGAATGCTTTAGCTTACACTGTTTTCTTTAAGGAAATAACCTGTTTTCATCATTATCATCATGGTATGAATTATTAGGCATAGTTTTAGAACCTGATTCACTCAACTACGTTTTGACCCTTATTGTTACTTTTAAAGCTTTTGCAGAAGGAGAAAACAGCTAAAACGCACTGTATGAAGAATGCTTTAGCTTACACTGTTTTCTTTAAGGAAATAACCTGTTTTCATCATTATCATCATGGTATGAAGGATGAGGCATAGTTTTAGAACCTGATTCACTCAACTACGTTTTGACCCTTATTGTTACTTTTAAAGCTTTTGCAGAAGGAGAAAACAGCTAAAACGCACTGTATGAAGAAATGCTTGAGCTCACACTGTTTCTTTTAACCAAATGACCTGTTTTCATCATTGTTATTATGGTATAAAAGATTAGGTATAGTTTTAGAACCTGATTCACACAACTACGTTTTGAACCTTATTGTTACTTTCAAAGCTTTTGCAGTAGGAGAAAACGTCTAAAAAGGATTGTATGAAGAATGCTTGAGCTTACACTGTTTCCTTTAAGGAAATAACCTGTTTTCATCATTATCATCATGGTATGAATTATTAGGCATAGTTTTAGAACCTGATTCACTCAACTACGTTTTGACCCTTATTGTTACTTTTAAAGCTTTTGCAGAAGGAGAAAACAGCTAAAACGCACTGTATGAAGAATGCTTTAGCTTACACTGTTTTCTTTAAGGAAATAACCTGTTTTCATCATTATCATCATGGTATGAATTATTAGGCATAGTTTTAGAACCTGATTCACTCAACTACGTTTTGACCCTTATTGTTACTTTTAAAGCTTTTGCAGAAGGAGAAAACAGCTAAAACGCACTGTATGAAGAATGCTTTAGCTTACACTGTTTTCTTTAAGGAAATAACCTGTTTTCATCATTATCATCATGGTATGAAGGATGAGGCATAGTTTTAGAACCTGATTCACTCAACTACGTTTTGACCCTTATTGTTACTTTTAAAGCTTTTGCAGAAGGAGAAAACAGCTAAAACGCACTGTATGAAGAAATGCTTGAGCTCACACTGTTTCTTTTAACCAAATGACCTGTTTTCATCATTGTTATTATGGTATAAAAGATTAGGTATAGTTTTAGAACCTGATTCACACAACTACGTTTTGAACCTTATTGTTACTTTCAAAGCTTTTGCAGTAGGAGAAAACGTCTAAAAAGGATTGTATAAAGAATGCTTGAGCTTACACTGTTTCCTTTAAGGAAATAACCTGTTTTCATCATTTTCATCATGGTATGAAGGATTAGGCATAGTTTTAGAACCTGATTTACTCAACTACGTTTTGACCCTTATTGTTACTTTCAAAGCTTTTAAAGACGGAGAAAACAGCTAAAACGGACTGTATGATGAAATGCTTGAGCTTACACTGTTTTCTTTAAGGAAATAACCTGTTTTCATCATTATCATCATGGTATGAATTATTAGGCATAGTTTTAGAACCTGATTCACTCAACTACGTTTTGACCCTTATTGTTACTTTTAAAGCTTTTGCAGAAGGAGAAAACAGCTAAAACGCACTGTATGAAGAATGCTTGAGCTTACACTGTTTCTTTTAACCAAATGACCTCTTTTCATCATTATCATCATGGTATGAAGGATTAGGCATAGTTTTAGAACCTGATTCACTCAACTACGTTTTGACCCTTATTGTTACTTTTAAAGCTTTTGCAGAAGGAGAAAACAGCTAAAACGCACTGTATGAAGAATGCTTGAGCTTACACTGTTTCTTTTAAGCAAATGACCTCTTTTCATCATTATCATCATGGTATGAAGGATTAGGCATAGTTTTAGAACCTGATTCACTCAACTACGTTTTGACCCTTATTGTTACTTTTAAAGCTTTTGCAGAAGGGGAAAACAGCTAAAACGCACTGTATGAAGAGTGCTTTAGCTTACACTGTTTCTTTTAAGCAAATGACCTGTTTTCATCATTATCATCATGGTATGAAGGATTAGGCATAGTTTTAGAACCTGATTCACTCAACTACGTTTTGACCCTTATTGTTACTTTTAAAGCTTTTGCAGAAGGAGAAAACAGCTAAAACGCACTGTATGAAGAATGCTTGAGCTTACACTGTTTCCTTTAAGGAAATGACCTGTTTTCATCATTATCATCATGGTATGAAGGATTAGGCATAGTTTTAGAACCTGATTCACTCAACTACGTTTTGACCCTTATTGTTACTTTCAAAGCTTTTAAGACGGAGAAAACAGCTAAAACGCACTGTATGAAGAATGCTTGAGCTTACACTGTTTCCTTTAAGGAAATGACCTGTTTTCATCATTATCATCATGGTATGAAGGATTAGGCATAGTTTTAGAACCTGATTTACTCAACTACGTTTTGACCCTTATTGTTACTTTCAAAGCTTTTAAAGACGGAGAAAACAGCTGAAACGGACTGTATGAAGAATGCTTTAGCTTACACTGTTTTCTTTAAGGAAATAACCTGTTTTCATCATTATCATCATGGTATGAATTATTAGGCATAGTTTTAGAACCTGATTCACTCAACTACGTTTTGACCCTTATTGTTACTTTTAAAGCTTTTGCAGAAGGAGAAAACAGCTAAAACGCACTGTATGAAGAATGCTTGAGCTTACACTGTTTCTTTTAACCAAATGACCTCTTTTCATCATTATCATCATGGTATGAAGGATTAGGCATAGTTTTAGAACCTGATTCACTCAACTACGTTTTGACCCTTATTGTTACTTTTAAAGCTTTTGCAGAAGGAGAAAACAGCTAAAACGCACTGTATGAAGAATGCTTGAGCTTACACTGTTTCTTTTAAGCAAATGACCTCTTTTCATCATTATCATCATGGTATGAAGGATTAGGCATAGTTTTAGAACCTGATTCACTCAACTACGTTTTGACCCTTATTGTTACTTTTAAAGCTTTTGCAGAAGGGGAAAACAGCTAAAACGCACTGTATGAAGAGTGCTTTAGCTTACACTGTTTCTTTTAAGCAAATGACCTGTTTTCATCATTATCATCATGGTATGAAGGATTAGGCATAGTTTTAGAACCTGATTCACTCAACTACGTTTTGACCCTTATTGTTACTTTTAAAGCTTTTGCAGAAGGAGAAAACAGCTAAAACGCACTGTATGAAGAATGCTTGAGCTTACACTGTTTCCTTTAAGGAAATGACCTGTTTTCATCATTATCATCATGGTATGAAGGATTAGGCATAGTTTTAGAACCTGATTCACTCAACTACGTTTTGACCCTTATTGTTACTTTCAAAGCTTTTAAGACGGAGAAAACAGCTAAAACGCACTGTATGAAGAATGCTTGAGCTTACACTGTTTCCTTTAAGGAAATGACCTGTTTTCATCATTATCATCATGGTATGAATGATTAGGCATAGTTTTAGAACCTGATTCACTCAACTACGTTTTGACCCTTATTGTTACTTTTAAAGCTTTTGCAGAAGGAGAAAACAGCTAAAACGCACTGTATGAAGAATGCTTGAGCTTACACTGTTTCTTTTAAGCAAATGACCTCTTTTCATCATTATCATCATGGTATGAATTATTAGGCATAGTTTTAGAACCTGATTCACTCAACTACGTTTTGACCCTTATTGTTACTTTTAAAGCTTTTGCAGAAGGGGAAAACAGCTAAAACGCACTGTATGAAGAGTGCTTGAGCTTACACTGTTTCTTTTAACCAAATGACCTGTTTTCATCATTATTATTATGGTATAAAAGATTAGGTATAGTTTTAGAACCTGATTTACACAACTACGTTTTGAACCTTATTGTTACTTTCAAAGCTTTTGCAGTAGGAGAAAACTTCTAAAACGGATTGTATGAAGAATGCTTGAGCTTACACTGTTTCCTTTAAGGAAATGACCTGTTTTCATCATTTTCATCATGGTATGAAGGATTAGGCATAGTTTTAGAACCTGATTCACTCAACTACGTTTTGACCCTTATTGTTACCTTTAAAGCTTTTGCAGAAGGAGAAAACAGCTAAAACGCACTGTATGAAGAAATGCTTGAGCTTACACTGTTTCTTTTAACCAAATGACCTGTTTTCATCATTGTTATTATGGTATAAAAGATTAGGTATAGTTTTAGAACCTGATTCACACAACTACGTTTTGAACCTTATTGTTACTTTCAAAGCTTTTGCAGTAGGAGAAAACGTCTAAAAAGGATTGTATAAAGAATGCTTGAGCTTACACTGTTTCCTTTAAGGAAATAACCTGTTTTCATCATTTTCATCATGGTATGAAGGATTAGGCATAGTTTTAGAACCTGATTTACTCAACTACGTTTTGACCCTTATTGTTACTTTCAAAGCTTTTAAAGACGGAGAAAACAGCTAAAACGGACTGTATGATGAAATGCTTGAGCTTACACTGTTTTCTTTAAGGAAATAACCTGTTTTCATCATTATCATCATGGTATGAATTATTAGGCATAGTTTTAGAACCTGATTCACTCAACTACGTTTTGACCCTTATTGTTACTTTCAAAGCTTTTGCAGTAGGAGAAAACTTCTAAAAAGGATTGTATGAAGAATGCTTGAGCTTACACTGTTTCCTTTAAGGAAATAACCTGTTTTCATCATTATCATCATGGTATGAATTATTAGGCATAGTTTTAGAACCTGATTCACTCAACTACGTTTTGACCCTTATTGTTACTTTTAAAGCTTTTGCAGAAGGAGAAAACAGCTAAAACGCACTGTATGAAGAATGCTTTAGCTTACACTGTTTTCTTTAAGGAAATAACCTGTTTTCATCATTATCATCATGGTATGAATTATTAGGCATAGTTTTAGAACCTGATTCACTCAACTACGTTTTGACCCTTATTGTTACTTTTAAAGCTTTTGCAGAAGGAGAAAACAGCTAAAACGCACTGTATGAAGAATGCTTTAGCTTACACTGTTTTCTTTAAGGAAATAACCTGTTTTCATCATTATCATCATGGTATGAAGGATGAGGCATAGTTTTAGAACCTGATTCACTCAACTACGTTTTGACCCTTATTGTTACTTTTAAAGCTTTTGCAGAAGGAGAAAACAGCTAAAACGCACTGTATGAAGAAATGCTTGAGCTCACACTGTTTCTTTTAACCAAATGACCTGTTTTCATCATTGTTATTATGGTATAAAAGATTAGGTATAGTTTTAGAACCTGATTCACACAACTACGTTTTGAACCTTATTGTTACTTTCAAAGCTTTTGCAGTAGGAGAAAACGTCTAAAAAGGATTGTATAAAGAATGCTTGAGCTTACACTGTTTCCTTTAAGGAAATAACCTGTTTTCATCATTTTCATCATGGTATGAAGGATTAGGCATAGTTTTAGAACCTGATTTACTCAACTACGTTTTGACCCTTATTGTTACTTTCAAAGCTTTTAAAGACGGAGAAAACAGCTAAAACGGACTGTATGATGAAATGCTTGAGCTTACACTGTTTTCTTTAAGGAAATAACCTGTTTTCATCATTATCATCATGGTATGAATTATTAGGCATAGTTTTAGAACCTGATTCACTCAACTACGTTTTGACCCTTATTGTTACTTTTAAAGCTTTTGCAGAAGGAGAAAACAGCTAAAACGCACTGTATGAAGAATGCTTGAGCTTACACTGTTTCTTTTAACCAAATGACCTCTTTTCATCATTATCATCATGGTATGAAGGATTAGGCATAGTTTTAGAACCTGATTCACTCAACTACGTTTTGACCCTTATTGTTACTTTTAAAGCTTTTGCAGAAGGAGAAAACAGCTAAAACGCACTGTATGAAGAATGCTTGAGCTTACACTGTTTCTTTTAAGCAAATGACCTCTTTTCATCATTATCATCATGGTATGAAGGATTAGGCATAGTTTTAGAACCTGATTCACTCAACTACGTTTTGACCCTTATTGTTACTTTTAAAGCTTTTGCAGAAGGGGAAAACAGCTAAAACGCACTGTATGAAGAGTGCTTTAGCTTACACTGTTTCTTTTAAGCAAATGACCTGTTTTCATCATTATCATCATGGTATGAAGGATTAGGCATAGTTTTAGAACCTGATTCACTCAACTACGTTTTGACCCTTATTGTTACTTTTAAAGCTTTTGCAGAAGGAGAAAACAGCTAAAACGCACTGTATGAAGAATGCTTGAGCTTACACTGTTTCCTTTAAGGAAATGACCTGTTTTCATCATTATCATCATGGTATGAAGGATTAGGCATAGTTTTAGAACCTGATTCACTCAACTACGTTTTGACCCTTATTGTTACTTTCAAAGCTTTTAAGACGGAGAAAACAGCTAAAACGCACTGTATGAAGAATGCTTGAGCTTACACTGTTTCCTTTAAGGAAATGACCTGTTTTCATCATTATCATCATGGTATGAATGATTAGGCATAGTTTTAGAACCTGATTCACTCAACTACGTTTTGACCCTTATTGTTACTTTTAAAGCTTTTGCAGAAGGAGAAAACAGCTAAAACGCACTGTATGAAGAATGCTTGAGCTTACACTGTTTCTTTTAAGCAAATGACCTCTTTTCATCATTATCATCATGGTATGAAGGATTAGGCATAGTTTTAGAACCTGATTCACTCAACTACGTTTTGACCCTTATTGTTACTTTTAAAGCTTTTGCAGAAGGGGAAAACAGCTAAAACGCACTGTATGAAGAGTGCTTTAGCTTACACTGTTTCTTTTAAGCAAATGACCTGTTTTCATCATTATCATCATGGTATGAAGGATTAGGCATAGTTTTAGAACCTGATTCACTCAACTACGTTTTGACCCTTATTGTTACTTTTAAAGCTTTTGCAGAAGGAGAAAACAGCTAAAACGCACTGTATGAAGAATGCTTGAGCTTACACTGTTTCCTTTAAGGAAATGACCTGTTTTCATCATTATCATCATGGTATGAAGGATTAGGCATAGTTTTAGAACCTGATTCACTCAACTACGTTTTGACCCTTATTGTTACTTTCAAAGCTTTTAAGACGGAGAAAACAGCTAAAACGCACTGTATGAAGAATGCTTGAGCTTACACTGTTTCCTTTAAGGAAATGACCTGTTTTCATCATTATCATCATGGTATGAATGATTAGGCATAGTTTTAGAACCTGATTCACTCAACTACGTTTTGACCCTTATTGTTACTTTTAAAGCTTTTGCAGAAGGAGAAAACAGCTAAAACGCACTGTATGAAGAATGCTTGAGCTTACACTGTTTCTTTTAAGCAAATGACCTCTTTTCATCATTATCATCATGGTATGAATTATTAGGCATAGTTTTAGAACCTGATTCACTCAACTACGTTTTGACCCTTATTGTTACTTTTAAAGCTTTTGCAGAAGGGGAAAACAGCTAAGACGGACTGTATGATGAAATGCTTGAGCTTACACTGTTTCTTTTAACCAAATGACCTGTTTTCATCATTATTATTATGGTATAAAAGATTAGGTATAGTTTTAGAACCTGATTCACACAACTACGTTTTGAACCTTATTGTTACTTTCAAAGCTTTTGCAGTAGGAGAAAACTTCTAAAAAGGATTGTATGAAGAATGCTTGAGCTTACACTGTTTCCTTTAAGGAAATGACCTGTTTTCATCATTATCATCATGGTATGAATGATTAGGCATAGTTTTAGAACCTGATTCACTCAACTACGTTTTGACCCTTATTGTTACTTTTAAAGCTTTTGCAGAAGGGGAAAACAGCTAAAACGCACTGTATGAAGAATGCTTGAGCTTACACTGTTTCTTTTAAGCAAATGACCTCTTTTCATCATTATCATCATGGTATGAAGGATTAGGCATAGTTTTAGAACCTGATTCACACAACTACGTTTTGAACCTTATTGTTACTTTCAAAGCTTTTGCAGTAGGAGAAAACTTCTAAAAAGGATTGTATGAAGAATGCTTGAGATTACACTGTTTCCTTTAAGGAAATAACCTGTTTTCATCATTATCATCATGGTATGAATTATTAGGCATAGTTTTAGAACCTGATTCACTCAACTACGTTTTGACCCTTATTGTTACTTTCAAAGCTTTTGCAGTAGGAGAAAACTTCTAAAACGGATTGTATGAAGAATGCTTGAGCTTACACTGTTTCTTTTAAGCAAATGACCTGTTTTCATCATTATCATCATGGTATGAATTATTAGGCATAGTTTTAGAACCTGATTCACTCAACTACGTTTTGACCCTTATTGTTACTTTTAAAGCTTTTGCAGAAGGGGAAAACAGCTAAAACGCACTGTATGAAGAATGCTTGAGCTTACACTGTTTCTTTTAAGCAAATGACCTCTTTTCATCATTATCATCATGGTATGAAGGATGAGGCATAGTTTTAGAACCTGATTCACTCAACTACGTTTTGACCCTTATTGTTACTTTTAAAGCTTTTGCAGAAGGAGAAAACAGCTAAAACGCACTGTATGAAGAATGCTTGAGCTTACACTGTTTCTTTTAAGCAAATGACCTCTTTTCATCATTATCATCATGGTATGAAGGATTAGGCATAGTTTTAGAACCTGATTCACTCAACTACGTTTTGACCCTTATTGTTACTTTTAAAGCTTTTGCAGAAGGAGAAAACAGCTAAAACGCACTGTATGAAGAATGCTTGAGCTTACACTGTTTCCTTTAAGGAAATGACCTGTTTTCATCATTATCATCATGGTATGAAGGATTAGGCATAGTTTTAGAACCTGATTCACTCAACTACGTTTTGACCCTTATTGTTACTTTTAAAGCTTTTGCAGAAGGAGAAAACAGCTAAAACGCACTGTATGAAGAATGCTTGAGCTTACACTGTTTCTTTTAAGCAAATGACCTCTTTTCATCATTATCATCATGGTATGAAGGATTAGGCATAGTTTTAGAACCTGATTCACTCAACTACGTTTTGACCCTTATTGTTACTTTTAAAGCTTTTGCAGAAGGGGAAAACAGCTAAAACGCACTGTATGAAGAGTGCTTTAGCTTACATTGTTTCTTTTAAGCAAATGACCTGTTTTCATCATTATCATCATGGTATGAAGGATTAGGCATAGTTTTAGAACCTGATTCACTCAACTACGTTTTGACCCTTATTGTTACTTTTAAAGCTTTTGCAGAAGGAGAAAACAGCTAAAACGCACTGTATGAAGAATGCTTGAGCTTACACTGTTTCCTTTAAGGAAATGACCTGTTTTCATCATTATCATCATGGTATGAAGGATTAGGCATAGTTTTAGAACCTGATTCACTCAACTACGTTTTGACCCTTATTGTTACTTTCAAAGCTTTTAAGACGGAGAAAACAGCTAAAACGCACTGTATGAAGAATGCTTGAGCTTACACTGTTTCCTTTAAGGAAATGACCTGTTTTCATCATTATCATCATGGTATGAATGATTAGGCATAGTTTTAGAACCTGATTCACTCAACTACGTTTTGACCCTTATTGTTACTTTTAAAGCTTTTGCAGAAGGAGAAAACAGCTAAAACGCACTGTATGAAGAATGCTTGAGCTTACACTGTTTCTTTTAAGCAAATGACCTCTTTTCATCATTATCATCATGGTATGAATTATTAGGCATAGTTTTAGAACCTGATTCACTCAACTACGTTTTGACCCTTATTGTTACTTTTAAAGCTTTTGCAGAAGGGGAAAACAGCTAAAACGCACTGTATGAAGAGTGCTTGAGCTTACACTGTTTCTTTTAACCAAATGACCTGTTTTCATCATTATTATTATGGTATAAAAGATTAGGTATAGTTTTAGAACCTGATTCACACAACTACGTTTTGAACCTTATTGTTACTTTCAAATTTTTTGCAGTAGGAGAAAACTTCTAAAACGGATTGTATGAAGAATGCTTGAGCTTACACTGTTTCCTTTAAGGAAATGACCTGTTTTCATCATTTTCATCATGGTATGAAGGATTAGGCATAGTTTTAGAACCTGATTCACTCAACTACGTTTTGACCCTTATTGTTACCTTTAAAGCTTTTGCAGAAGGAGAAAACAGCTAAAACGCACTGTATGAAGAAATGCTTGAGCTCACACTGTTTCTTTTAACCAAATGACCTGTTTTCATCATTGTTATTATGGTATAAAAGATTAGGTATAGTTTTAGAACCTGATTCACACAACTACGTTTTGAACCTTATTGTTACTTTCAAAGCTTTTGCAGTAGGAGAAAACGTCTAAAAAGGATTGTATAAAGAATGCTTGAGCTTACACTGTTTCCTTTAAGGAAATAACCTGTTTTCATCATTTTCATCATGGTATGAAGGATTAGGCATAGTTTTAGAACCTGATTTACTCAACTACGTTTTGACCCTTATTGTTACTTTCAAAACTTTTAAAGACGGAGAAAACAGCTAAAACGGACTGTATGATGAAATGCTTGAGCTTACACTGTTTTCTTTAAGGAAATAACCTGTTTTCATCATTATCATCATGGTATGAATTATTAGGCATAGTTTTAGAACCTGATTCACTCAACTACGTTTTGACCCTTATTGTTACTTTCAAAGCTTTTGCAGTAGGAGAAAACTTCTAAAAAGGATTGTATGAAGAATGCTTGAGCTTACACTGTTTCCTTTAAGGAAATAACCTGTTTTCATCATTATCATCATGGTATGAATTATTAGGCATAGTTTTAGAACCTGATTCACTCAACTACGTTTTGACCCTTATTGTTACTTTTAAAGCTTTTGCAGAAGGAGAAAACAGCTAAAACGCACTGTATGAAGAATGCTTTAGCTTACACTGTTTTCTTTAAGGAAATAACCTGTTTTCATCATTATCATCATGGTATGAATTATTAGGCATAGTTTTAGAACCTGATTCACTCAACTACGTTTTGACCCTTATTGTTACTTTTAAAGCTTTTGCAGAAGGAGAAAACAGCTAAAACGCACTGTATGAAGAATGCTTTAGCTTACACTGTTTTCTTTAAGGAAATAACCTGTTTTCATCATTATCATCATGGTATGAAGGATGAGGCATAGTTTTAGAACCTGATTCACTCAACTACGTTTTGACCCTTATTGTTACTTTTAAAGCTTTTGCAGAAGGAGAAAACAGCTAAAACGCACTGTATGAAGAAATGCTTGAGCTCACACTGTTTCTTTTAACCAAATGACCTGTTTTCATCATTGTTATTATGGTATAAAAGATTAGGTATAGTTTTAGAACCTGATTCACACAACTACGTTTTGAACCTTATTGTTACTTTCAAAGCTTTTGCAGTAGGAGAAAACGTCTAAAAAGGATTGTATAAAGAATGCTTGAGCTTACACTGTTTCCTTTAAGGAAATAACCTGTTTTCATCATTTTCATCATGGTATGAAGGATTAGGCATAGTTTTAGAACCTGATTTACTCAACTACGTTTTGACCCTTATTGTTACTTTCAAAGCTTTTAAAGACGGAGAAAACAGCTAAAACGGACTGTATGATGAAATGCTTGAGCTTACACTGTTTTCTTTAAGGAAATAACCTGTTTTCATCATTATCATCATGGTATGAATTATTAGGCATAGTTTTAGAACCTGATTCACACAACTACGTTTTGAACCTTATTGTTACTTTCAAAGCTTTTGCAGTAGGAGAAAACGTCTAAAAAGGATTGTATAAAGAATGCTTGAGCTTACACTGTTTCCTTTAAGGAAATAACCTGTTTTCATCATTTTCATCATGGTATGAAGGATTAGGCATAGTTTTAGAACCTGATTCACTCAACTACGTTTTGACCCTTATTGTTACTTTTAAAGCTTTTGCAGAAAGAGAAAACAGCTAAAACGCACTGTATGAAGAAATGCTTGAGCTCACACTGTTTCTTTTAACCAAATGACCTGTTTTCATCATTGTTATTATGGTATAAAAGATTAGGTATAGTTTTAGAACCTGATTCACACAACTACGTTTTGAACCTTATTGTTACTTTCAAAGCTTTTGCAGTAGGAGAAAACGTCTAAAAAGGATTGTATAAAGAATGCTTGAGCTTACACTGTTTCCTTTAAGGAAATAACCTGTTTTCATCATTTTCATCATGGTATGAAGGATTAGGCATAGTTTTAGAACCTGATTTACTCAACTACGTTTTGACCCTTATTGTTACTTTCAAAGCTTTTAAAGACGGAGAAAACAGCTAAAACGGACTGTATGATGAAATGCTTGAGCTCACACTGTTTCTTTTAACCAAATGACCTGTTTTCATCATTGTTATTATGGTATAAAAGATTAGGTATAGTTTTAGAACCTGATTCACACAACTACGTTTTGAACCTTATTGTTACTTTCAAAGCTTTTGCAGTAGGAGAAAACGTCTAAAAAGGATTGTATAAAGAATGCTTGAGCTTACACTGTTTCCTTTAAGGAAATAACCTGTTTTCATCATTTTCATCATGGTATGAAGGATTAGGCATAGTTTTAGAACCTGATTTACTCAACTACGTTTTGACCCTTATTGTTACTTTCAAAGCTTTTAAAGACGGAGAAAACAGCTAAAACGGACTGTATGATGAAATGCTTGAGCTTACACTGTTTTCTTTAAGGAAATAACCTGTTTTCATCATTATCATCATGGTATGAATTATTAGGCATAGTTTTAGAACCTGATTCACTCAACTACGTTTTGACCCTTATTGTTACTTTTAAAGCTTTTGCAGAAGGAGAAAACAGCTAAAACGCACTGTATGAAGAATGCTTGAGCTTACACTGTTTCTTTTAACCAAATGACCTCTTTTCATCATTATCATCATGGTATGAAGGATTAGGCATAGTTTTAGAACCTGATTCACTCAACTACGTTTTGACCCTTATTGTTACTTTTAAAGCTTTTGCAGAAGGAGAAAACAGCTAAAACGCACTGTATGAAGAATGCTTGAGCTTACACGGTTTCTTTTAAGCAAATGACCTCTTTTCATCATTATCATCATGGTATGAAGGATTAGGCATAGTTTTAGAACCTGATTCACTCAACTACGTTTTGACCCTTATTGTTACTTTTAAAGCTTTTGCAGAAGGGGAAAACAGCTAAAACGCACTGTATGAAGAGTGCTTTAGCTTACACTGTTTCTTTTAAGCAAATGACCTGTTTTCATCATTATCATCATGGTATGAAGGATTAGGCATAGTTTTAGAACCTGATTCACTCAACTACGTTTTGACCCTTATTGTTACTTTTAAAGCTTTTGCAGAAGGAGAAAACAGCTAAAACGCACTGTATGAAGAATGCTTGAGCTTACACTGTTTCCTTTAAGGAAATGACCTGTTTTCATCATTATCATCATGGTATGAAGGATTAGGCATAGTTTTAGAACCTGATTCACTCAACTACGTTTTGACCCTTATTGTTACTTTCAAAGCTTTTAAGACGGAGAAAACAGCTAAAACGCACTGTATGAAGAATGCTTGAGCTTACACTGTTTCCTTTAAGGAAATGACCTGTTTTCATCATTATCATCATGGTATGAATGATTAGGCATAGTTTTAGAACCTGATTCACTCAACTACGTTTTGACCCTTATTGTTACTTTTAAAGCTTTTGCAGAAGGAGAAAACAGCTAAAACGCACTGTATGAAGAATGCTTGAGCTTACACTGTTTCTTTTAACCAAATGACCTGTTTTCATCATTATTATTATGGTATAAAAGATTAGGTATAGTTTTAGAACCTGATTCACACAACTACGTTTTGAACCTTATTGTTACTTTCAAAGCTTTTGCAGTAGGAGAAAACTTCTAAAACGGATTGTATGAAGAATGCTTGAGCTTACACTGTTTCCTTTAAGGAAATGACCTGTTTTCATCATTTTCATCATGGTATGAAGGATTAGGCATAGTTTTAGAACCTGATTCACTCAACTACGTTTTGACCCTTATTGTTACTTTTAAAGCTTTTGCAGAAGGAGAAAACAGCTAAAACGCACTGTATGAAGAATGCTTGAGCTTACACTGTTTCTTTTAAGCAAATGACCTCTTTTCATCATTATCATCATGGTATGAAGGATTAGGCATAGTTTTAGAACCTGATTCACTCAACTACGTTTTGACCCTTATTGTTACTTTCAAAGCTTTTGCAGTAGGAGAAAACTTCTAAAACGGATTGTATGAAGAATGCTTGAGCTTACACTGTTTCCTTTAAGGAAATGACCTGTTTTCATCATTATCATCATGGTATGAATGATTAGGCATAGTTTTAGAACCTGAATCACTTAACTACGTTTTGACCCTTATTTTTACTTTCAAAGCTTTTGCAGAAGGGGAAAACAGCTAAAACGCACTGTATGAAGAATGCTTGAGCTTACACTGTTTCTTTTAACCAAATGACCTGTTTTCATCATTATTATTATGGTATAAAAGATTAGGTATAGTTTTAGAACCTGATTCACACAACTACGTTTTGAACCTTATTGTTACTTTCAAAGCTTTTGCAGTAGGAGAAAACTTCTAAAACGGATTGTATGAAGAATGCTTGAGCTTACACTGTTTCCTTTAAGGAAATGACCTGTTTTCATCATTTTCATCATGGTATGAAGGATTAGGCATAGTTTTAGAACCTGATTCACTCAACTACGTTTTGACCCTTATTGTTACCTTTAAAGCTTTTGCAGAAGGAGAAAACAGCTAAAACGCACTGTATGAAGAAATGCTTGAGCTCACACTGTTTCTTTTAACCAAATGACCTGTTTTCATCATTGTTATTATGGTATAAAAGATTAGGTATAGTTTTAGAACCTGATTCACACAACTACGTTTTGAACCTTATTGTTACTTTCAAAGCTTTTGCAGTAGGAGAAAACGTCTAAAAAGGATTGTATAAAGAATGCTTGAGCTTACACTGTTTCCTTTAAGGAAATAACCTGTTTTCATCATTTTCATCATGGTATGAAGGATTAGGCATAGTTTTAGAACCTGATTTACTCAACTACGTTTTGACCCTTATTGTTACTTTCAAAGCTTTTAAAGACGGAGAAAACAGCTAAAACGGACTGTATGATGAAATGCTTGAGCTTACACTGTTTTCTTTAAGGAAATAACCTGTTTTCATCATTATCATCATGGTATGAATTATTAGGCATAGTTTTAGAACCTGATTCACTCAACTACGTTTTGACCCTTATTGTTACTTTTAAAGCTTTTGCAGAAGGAGAAAACAGCTAAAACGCACTGTATGAAGAATGCTTGAGCTTACACTGTTTCTTTTAACCAAATGACCTCTTTTCATCATTATCATCATGGTATGAAGGATTAGGCATAGTTTTAGAACCTGATTCACTCAACTACGTTTTGACCCTTATTGTTACTTTTAAAGCTTTTGCAGAAGGAGAAAACAGCTAAAACGCACTGTATGAAGAATGCTTGAGCTTACACTGTTTCTTTTAAGCAAATGACCTCTTTTCATCATTATCATCATGGTATGAAGGATTAGGCATAGTTTTAGAACCTGATTCACTCAACTACGTTTTGACCCTTATTGTTACTTTTAAAGCTTTTGCAGAAGGGGAAAACAGCTAAAACGCACTGTATGAAGAGTGCTTTAGCTTACACTGTTTCTTTTAAGCAAATGACCTGTTTTCATCATTATCATCATGGTATGAAGGATTAGGCATAGTTTTAGAACCTGATTCACTCAACTACGTTTTGACCCTTATTGTTACTTTTAAAGCTTTTGCAGAAGGAGAAAACAGCTAAAACGCACTGTATGAAGAATGCTTGAGCTTACACTGTTTCCTTTAAGGAAATGACCTGTTTTCATCATTATCATCATGGTATGAATTATTAGGCATAGTTTTAGAACCTGATTCACTCAACTACGTTTTGACCCTTATTGTTACTTTTAAAGCTTTTGCAGAAGGGGAAAACAGCTAAAACGCACTGTATGAAGAGTGCTTGAGCTTACACTGTTTCTTTTAACCAAATGACCTGTTTTCATCATTATTATTATGGTATAAAAGATTAGGTATAGTTTTAGAACCTGATTCACACAACTACGTTTTGAACCTTATTGTTACTTTCAAAGCTTTTGCAGTAGGAGAAAACTTCTAAAACGGATTGTATGAAGAATGCTTGAGCTTACACTGTTTCCTTTAAGGAAATGACCTGTTTTCATCATTTTCATCATGGTATGAAGGATTAGGCATAGTTTTAGAACCTGATTCACTCAACTACGTTTTGACCCTTATTGTTACTTTTAAAGCTTTTGCAGAAGGAGAAAACAGCTAAAACGCACTGTATGAAGAATGCTTGAGCTTACACTGTTTCTTTTAAGCAAATGACCTCTTTTCATCATTATCATCATGGTATGAAGGATTAGGCATAGTTTTAGAACCTGATTCACTCAACTACGTTTTGACCCTTATTGTTACTTTTAAAGCTTTTGCAGAAGGAGAAAACAGCTAAAACGCACTGTATGAAGAATGCTTGAGCTTACACTGTTTCTTTTAAGCAAATGACCTCTTTTCATCATTATCATCATGGTATGAAGGATTAGGCATAGTTTTAGAACCTGATTCACTCAACTACGTTTTGACCCTTATTGTTACTTTCAAAGCTTTTGCAGTAGGAGAAAACTTCTAAAACGGATTGTATGAAGAATGCTTGAGCTTACACTGTTTCCTTTAAGGAAATGACCTGTTTTCATCATTATCATCATGGTATGAATGATTAGGCATAGTTTTAGAACCTGAATCACTTAACTACGTTTTGACCCTTATTTTTACTTTCAAAGCTTTTGCAGAAGGGGAAAACAGCTAAGACGGACTGTATGATGAAATGCTTGAGCTTACACTGTTTCTTTTAACCAAATGACCTGTTTTCATCATTATTATTATGGTATAAAAGATTAGGTATAGTTTTAGAACCTGATTCACACAACTACGTTTTGAACCTTATTGTTACTTTCAAAGCTTTTGCAGTAGGAGAAAACTTCTAAAAAGGATTGTATGAAGAATGCTTGAGCTTACACTGTTTCCTTTAAGGAAATGACCTGTTTTCATCATTATCATCATGGTATGAATGATTAGGCATAGTTTTAGAACCTGATTCACTCAACTACGTTTTGACCCTTATTGTTACTTTTAAAGCTTTTGCAGAAGGGGAAAACAGCTAAAACGCACTGTATGAAGAATGCTTGAGCTTACACTGTTTCTTTTAAGCAAATGACCTCTTTTCATCATTATCATCATGGTATGAAGGATTAGGCATAGTTTTAGAACCTGATTCACACAACTACGTTTTGAACCTTATTGTTACTTTCAAAGCTTTTGCAGTAGGAGAAAACTTCTAAAAAGGATTGTATGAAGAATGCTTGAGATTACACTGTTTCCTTTAAGGAAATAACCTGTTTTCATCATTATCATCATGGTATGAATTATTAGGCATAGTTTTAGAACCTGATTCACTCAACTACGTTTTGACCCTTATTGTTACTTTCAAAGCTTTTGCAGTAGGAGAAAACTTCTAAAACGGATTGTATGAAGAATGCTTGAGCTTACACTGTTTCTTTTAAGCAAATGACCTGTTTTCATCATTATCATCATGGTATGAATTATTAGGCATAGTTTTAGAACCTGATTCACTCAACTACGTTTTGACCCTTATTGTTACTTTTAAAGCTTTTGCAGAAGGGGAAAACAGCTAAAACGCACTGTATGAAGAATGCTTGAGCTTACACTGTTTCTTTTAAGCAAATGACCTCTTTTCATCATTATCATCATGGTATGAAGGATTAGGCATAGTTTTAGAACCTGATTCACTCAACTACGTTTTGACCCTTATTGTTACTTTTAAAGCTTTTGCAGAAGGGGAAAACAGCTAAAACGCACTGTATGAAGAGTGCTTTAGCTTACACTGTTTCTTTTAAGCAAATGACCTGTTTTCATCATTATCATCATGGTATGAAGGATTAGGCATAGTTTTAGAACCTGATTCACTCAACTACGTTTTGACCCTTATTGTTACTTTTAAAGCTTTTGCAGAAGGAGAAAACAGCTAAAACGCACTGTATGAAGAATGCTTGAGCTTACACTGTTTCCTTTAAGGAAATGACCTGTTTTCATCATTATCATCATGGTATGAAGGATTAGGCATAGTTTTAGAACCTGATTCACTCAACTACGTTTTGACCCTTATTGTTACTTTTAAAGCTTTTGCAGAAGGAGAAAACAGCTAAAACGCACTGTATGAAGAATGCTTGAGCTTACACTGTTTCTTTTAAGCAAATGACCTCTTTTCATCATTATCATCATGGTATGAAGGATTAGGCATAGTTTTAGAACCTGATTCACTCAACTACGTTTTGACCCTTATTGTTACTTTTAAAGCTTTTGCAGAAGGGGAAAACAGCTAAAACGCACTGTATGAAGAGTGCTTTAGCTTACATTGTTTCTTTTAAGCAAATGACCTGTTTTCATCATTATCATCATGGTATGAAGGATTAGGCATAGTTTTAGAACCTGATTCACTCAACTACGTTTTGACCCTTATTGTTACTTTTAAAGCTTTTGCAGAAGGAGAAAACAGCTAAAACGCACTGTATGAAGAATGCTTGAGCTTACACTGTTTCCTTTAAGGAAATGACCTGTTTTCATCATTATCATCATGGTATGAAGGATTAGGCATAGTTTTAGAACCTGATTCACTCAACTACGTTTTGACCCTTATTGTTACTTTCAAAGCTTTTAAGACGGAGAAAACAGCTAAAACGCACTGTATGAAGAATGCTTGAGCTTACACTGTTTCCTTTAAGGAAATGACCTGTTTTCATCATTATCATCATGGTATGAATGATTAGGCATAGTTTTAGAACCTGATTCACTCAACTACGTTTTGACCCTTATTGTTACTTTTAAAGCTTTTGCAGAAGGAGAAAACAGCTAAAACGCACTGTATGAAGAATGCTTGAGCTTACACTGTTTCTTTTAAGCAAATGACCTCTTTTCATCATTATCATCATGGTATGAATTATTAGGCATAGTTTTAGAACCTGATTCACTCAACTACGTTTTGACCCTTATTGTTACTTTTAAAGCTTTTGCAGAAGGGGAAAACAGCTAAAACGCACTGTATGAAGAGTGCTTGAGCTTACACTGTTTCTTTTAACCAAATGACCTGTTTTCATCATTATTATTATGGTATAAAAGATTAGGTATAGTTTTAGAACCTGATTCACACAACTACGTTTTGAACCTTATTGTTACTTTCAAAGCTTTTGCAGTAGGAGAAAACTTCTAAAACGGATTGTATGAAGAATGCTTGAGCTTACACTGTTTCCTTTAAGGAAATGACCTGTTTTCATCATTTTCATCATGGTATGAAGGATTAGGCATAGTTTTAGAACCTGATTCACTCAACTACGTTTTGACCCTTATTGTTACCTTTAAAGCTTTTGCAGAAGGAGAAAACAGCTAAAACGCACTGTATGAAGAAATGCTTGAGCTCACACTGTTTCTTTTAACCAAATGACCTGTTTTCATCATTGTTATTATGGTATAAAAGATTAGGTATAGTTTTAGAACCTGATTCACACAACTACGTTTTGAACCTTATTGTTACTTTCAAAGCTTTTGCAGTAGGAGAAAACGTCTAAAAAGGATTGTATAAAGAATGCTTGAGCTTACACTGTTTCCTTTAAGGAAATAACCTGTTTTCATCATTTTCATCATGGTATGAAGGATTAGGCATAGTTTTAGAACCTGATTTACTCAACTACGTTTTGACCCTTATTGTTACTTTCAAAGCTTTTAAAGACGGAGAAAACAGCTAAAACGGACTGTATGATGAAATGCTTGAGCTTACACTGTTTTCTTTAAGGAAATAACCTGTTTTCATCATTATCATCATGGTATGAATTATTAGGCATAGTTTTAGAACCTGATTCACTCAACTACGTTTTGACCCTTATTGTTACTTTCAAAGCTTTTGCAGTAGGAGAAAACTTCTAAAAAGGATTGTATGAAGAATGCTTGAGCTTACACTGTTTCCTTTAAGGAAATAACCTGTTTTCATCATTATCATCATGGTATGAATTATTAGGCATAGTTTTAGAACCTGATTCACTCAACTACGTTTTGACCCTTATTGTTACTTTTAAAGCTTTTGCAGAAGGAGAAAACAGCTAAAACGCACTGTATGAAGAATGCTTTAGCTTACACTGTTTTCTTTAAGGAAATAACCTGTTTTCATCATTATCATCATGGTATGAAGGATGAGGCATAGTTTTAGAACCTGATTCACTCAACTACGTTTTGACCCTTATTGTTACTTTTAAAGCTTTTGCAGAAGGAGAAAACAGCTAAAACGCACTGTATGAAGAAATGCTTGAGCTCACACTGTTTCTTTTAACCAAATGACCTGTTTTCATCATTGTTATTATGGTATAAAAGATTAGGTATAGTTTTAGAACCTGATTCACACAACTACGTTTTGAACCTTATTGTTACTTTCAAAGCTTTTGCAGTAGGAGAAAACGTCTAAAAAGGATTGTATAAAGAATGCTTGAGCTTACACTGTTTCCTTTAAGGAAATAACCTGTTTTCATCATTTTCATCATGGTATGAAGGATTAGGCATAGTTTTAGAACCTGATTTACTCAACTACGTTTTGACCCTTATTGTTACTTTCAAAGCTTTTAAAGACGGAGAAAACAGCTAAAACGGACTGTATGATGAAATGCTTGAGCTTACACTGTTTTCTTTAAGGAAATAACCTGTTTTCATCATTATCATCATGGTATGAATTATTAGGCATAGTTTTAGAACCTGATTCACTCAACTACGTTTTGACCCTTATTGTTACTTTTAAAGCTTTTGCAGAAGGAGAAAACAGCTAAAACGCACTGTATGAAGAATGCTTGAGCTTACACTGTTTCTTTTAACCAAATGACCTCTTTTCATCATTATCATCATGGTATGAAGGATTAGGCATAGTTTTAGAACCTGATTCACTCAACTACGTTTTGACCCTTATTGTTACTTTTAAAGCTTTTGCAGAAGGAGAAAACAGCTAAAACGCACTGTATGAAGAATGCTTGAGCTTACACTGTTTCTTTTAAGCAAATGACCTCTTTTCATCATTATCATCATGGTATGAAGGATTAGGCATAGTTTTAGAACCTGATTCACTCAACTACGTTTTGACCCTTATTGTTACTTTTAAAGCTTTTGCAGAAGGGGAAAACAGCTAAAACGCACTGTATGAAGAGTGCTTTAGCTTACACTGTTTCTTTTAAGCAAATGACCTGTTTTCATCATTATCATCATGGTATGAAGGATTAGGCATAGTTTTAGAACCTGATTCACTCAACTACGTTTTGACCCTTATTGTTACTTTTAAAGCTTTTGCAGAAGGAGAAAACAGCTAAAACGCACTGTATGAAGAATGCTTGAGCTTACACTGTTTCCTTTAAGGAAATGACCTGTTTTCATCATTATCATCATGGTATGAAGGATTAGGCATAGTTTTAGAACCTGATTCACTCAACTACGTTTTGACCCTTATTGTTACTTTCAAAGCTTTTAAGACGGAGAAAACAGCTAAAACGCACTGTATGAAGAATGCTTGAGCTTACACTGTTTCCTTTAAGGAAATGACCTGTTTTCATCATTATCATCATGGTATGAATGATTAGGCATAGTTTTAGAACCTGATTCACTCAACTACGTTTTGACCCTTATTGTTACTTTTAAAGCTTTTGCAGAAGGAGAAAACAGCTAAAACGCACTGTATGAAGAATGCTTGAGCTTACACTGTTTCTTTTAAGCAAATGACCTCTTTTCATCATTATCATCATGGTATGAATTATTAGGCATAGTTTTAGAACCTGATTCACTCAACTACGTTTTGACCCTTATTGTTACTTTTAAAGCTTTTGCAGAAGGGGAAAACAGCTAAAACGCACTGTATGAAGAGTGCTTGAGCTTACACTGTTTCTTTTAACCAAATGACCTGTTTTCATCATTATTATTATGGTATAAAAGATTAGGTATAGTTTTAGAACCTGATTCACACAACTACGTTTTGAACCTTATTGTTACTTTCAAAGCTTTTGCAGTAGGAGAAAACTTCTAAAACGGATTGTATGAAGAATGCTTGAGCTTACACTGTTTCCTTTAAGGAAATGACCTGTTTTCATCATTTTCATCATGGTATGAAGGATTAGGCATAGTTTTAGAACCTGATTCACTCAACTACGTTTTGACCCTTATTGTTACTTTTAAAGCTTTTGCAGAAGGAGAAAACAGCTAAAACGCACTGTATGAAGAATGCTTGAGCTTACACTGTTTCCTTTAAGGAAATGACCTGTTTTCATCATTATCATCATGGTATGAATGATTAGGCATAGTTTTAGAACCTGATTCACTCAACTACGTTTTGACCCTTATTGTTACTTTTAAAGCTTTTGCAGAAGGAGAAAACAGCTAAAACGCACTGTATGAAGAATGCTTGAGCTTACACTGTTTCTTTTAAGCAAATGACCTCTTTTCATCATTATCATCATGGTATGAATTATTAGGCATAGTTTTAGAACCTGATTCACTCAACTACGTTTTGACCCTTATTGTTACTTTTAAAGCTTTTGCAGAAGGGGAAAACAGCTAAAACGCACTGTATGAAGAGTGCTTGAGCTTACACTGTTTCTTTTAACCAAATGACCTGTTTTCATCATTATTATTATGGTATAAAAGATTAGGTATAGTTTTAGAACCTGATTCACACAACTACGTTTTGAACCTTATTGTTACTTTCAAAGCTTTTGCAGTAGGAGAAAACTTCTAAAACGGATTGTATGAAGAATGCTTGAGCTTGCACTGTTTCCTTTAAGGAAATGACCTGTTTTCATCATTTTCATCATGGTATGAAGGATTAGGCATAGTTTTAGAACCTGATTCACTCAACTACGTTTTGACCCTTATTGTTACTTTTAAAGCTTTTGCAGAAGGAGAAAACAGCTAAAACGCACTGTATGAAGAATGCTTGAGCTTACACTGTTTCTTTTAAGCAAATGACCTCTTTTCATCATTATCATCATGGTATGAAGGATTAGGCATAGTTTTAGAACCTGATTCACTCAACTACGTTTTGACCCTTATTGTTACTTTTAAAGCTTTTGCAGAAGGAGAAAACAGCTAAAACGCACTGTATGAAGAATGCTTGAGCTTACACTGTTTCTTTTAAGCAAATGACCTGTTTTCATCATTATCATCATGGTATGAAGGATTAGGCATAGTTTTAGAACCTGAATCACTTAACTACGTTTTGACCCTTATTTTTACTTTCAAAGCTTTTGCAGAAGGGGAAAACAGCTAAGACGGACTGTATGATGAAATGCTTGAGCTTACACTGTTTCTTTTAACCAAATGACCTGTTTTCATCATTATTATTATGGTATAAAAGATTAGGTATAGTTTTAGAACCTGATTCACACAACTACGTTTTGAACCTTATTGTTACTTTTAAAGCTTTTGCAGAAGGGGAAAACAGCTAAAACGCACTGTATGAAGAATGCTTGAGCTTACACTGTTTCTTTTAAGCAAATGACCTCTTTTCATCATTATCATCATGGTATGAAGGATTAGGCATAGTTTTAGAACCTGATTCACTCAACTACGTTTTGACCCTTATTGTTACTTTCAAAGCTTTTGCAGTAGGAGAAAACTTCTAAAACGGATTGTATGAAGAATGCTTGAGCTTACACTGTTTCCTTTAAGCAAATGACCTCTTTTCATCATTATCATCATGGTATGAAGGATTAGGCATAGTTTTAGAACCTGATTCACACAACTACGTTTTGAACCTTATTGTTACTTTTAAAGCTTTTGCAGAAGGGGAAAACAGCTAAAACGCACTGTATGAAGAATGCTTGAGCTTACACTGTTTCTTTTAAGCAAATGACCTCTTTTCATCATTATCATCATGGTATGAAGGATTAGGCATAGTTTTAGAACCTGATTCACTCAACTACGTTTTGACCCTTATTGTTACTTTCAAAGCTTTTGCAGTAGGAGAAAACTTCTAAAACGGATTGTATGAAGAATGCTTGAGCTTACACTGTTTCCTTTAAGGAAATGACCTGTTTTCATCATTATCATCATGGTATGAATGATTAGGCATAGTTTTAGAACCTGAATCACTTAACTACGTTTTGACCCTTATTTTTACTTTCAAAGCTTTTGCAGAAGGGGAAAACAGCTAAGACGGACTGTATGATGAAATGCTTGAGCTTACACTGTTTCTTTTAACCAAATGACCTGTTTTCATCATTATTATTATGGTATAAAAGATTAGGTATAGTTTTAGAACCTGATTCACACAACTACGTTTTGAACCTTATTGTTACTTTCAAAGCTTTTGCAGTAGGAGAAAACTTCTAAAAAGGATTGTATGAAGAATGCTTGAGCTTACACTGTTTCCTTTAAGGAAATGACCTGTTTTCATCATTATCATCATGGTATGAATGATTAGGCATAGTTTTAGAACCTGATTCACTCAACTACGTTTTGACCCTTATTGTTACTTTTAAAGCTTTTGCAGAAGGGGAAAACAGCTAAAACGCACTGTATGAAGAATGCTTGAGCTTACACTGTTTCTTTTAAGCAAATGACCTCTTTTCATCATTATCATCATGGTATGAAGGATTAGGCATAGTTTTAGAACCTGATTCACACAACTACGTTTTGAACCTTATTGTTACTTTCAAAGCTTTTGCAGTAGGAGAAAACTTCTAAAAAGGATTGTATGAAGAATGCTTGAGATTACACTGTTTCCTTTAAGGAAATAACCTGTTTTCATCATTATCATCATGGTATGAATTATTAGGCATAGTTTTAGAACCTGATTCACTCAACTACGTTTTGACCCTTATTGTTACTTTCAAAGCTTTTGCAGTAGGAGAAAACTTCTAAAACGGATTGTATGAAGAATGCTTGAGCTTACACTGTTTCTTTTAAGCAAATGACCTGTTTTCATCATTATCATCATGGTATGAATTATTAGGCATAGTTTTAGAACCTGATTCACTCAACTACGTTTTGACCCTTATTGTTACTTTTAAAGCTTTTGCAGAAGGGGAAAACAGCTAAAACGCACTGTATGAAGAATGCTTGAGCTTACACTGTTTCTTTTAAGCAAATGACCTCTTTTCATCATTATCATCATGGTATGAAGGATTAGGCATAGTTTTAGAACCTGATTCACTCAACTACGTTTTGACCCTTATTGTTACTTTTAAAGCTTTTGCAGAAGGGGAAAACAGCTAAAACGCACTGTATGAAGAGTGCTTTAGCTTACACTGTTTCTTTTAAGCAAATGACCTGTTTTCATCATTATCATCATGGTATGAAGGATTAGGCATAGTTTTAGAACCTGATTCACTCAACTACGTTTTGACCCTTATTGTTACTTTTAAAGCTTTTGCAGAAGGAGAAAACAGCTAAAACGCACTGTATGAAGAATGCTTGAGCTTACACTGTTTCCTTTAAGGAAATGACCTGTTTTCATCATTATCATCATGGTATGAAGGATTAGGCATAGTTTTAGAACCTGATTCACTCAACTACGTTTTGA
Source organism: Pungitius pungitius (assembly GCF_949316345.1). NCBI lineage: Eukaryota > Metazoa > Chordata > Actinopteri > Perciformes > Gasterosteidae > Pungitius > Pungitius pungitius. The sequence continues at coordinate 13,114,968 of NC_084909.1, read as the reverse complement.
CCCTTATTGTTACTTTCAAAGCTTTTGCAGAAGGGGAAAACAGCTAAGACGGACTGTATGATGAAATGCTTGAGCTTACACTGTTTCTTTTAACCAAATGACCTGTTTTCATCATTATTATTATGGTATAAAAGATTAGGTATAGTTTTAGAACCTGATTCACACAACTACGTTTTGAACCTTATTGTTACTTTCAAAGCTTTTGCAGTAGGAGAAAACTTCTAAAACGGATTGTATGAAGAATGCTTGAGCTTACACTGTTTCCTTTAAGGAAATGACCTGTTTTCATCATTATCATCATGGTATGAATGATTAGGTATAGTTTTAGAACCTGATTCACACAACTACGTTTTGAACCTTATTGTTACTTTCAAAGCTTTTTCAGTAGGAGAAAACTTCTAAAAAGGATTGTATGAAGAATGCTTGAGCTTACACTGTTTCCTTTAAGGAAATGACCTGTTTTCATCATTATCATCATGGTATGAATGATTAGGCATAGTTTTAGAACCTGATTCACTCAACTACGTTTTGACCCTTATTGTTACTTTTAAAGCTTTTGCAGAAGGGGAAAACAGCTAAAACGCACTGTATGAAGAGTGCTTGAGCTTACACTGTTTCTTTTAAGCAAATGACCTGTTTTCATCATTATCATCATGGTATGAAGGATTAGGCATAGTTTTAGAACCTGATTCACTCAACTACGTTTTGACCCTTATTGTTACTTTTAAAGCTTTTGCAGAAGGAGAAAACAGCTAAAACGCACTGTATGAAGAATGCTTGAGCTTACACTGTTTCCTTTAAGGAAATGACCTGTTTTCATCATTATTATCATGGTATGAAGGATTAGGCATAGTTTAAGGAACCTGATTCACTCAACTACGTTTTGACCCTTATTGTTACTTTCAAAGCTTTTGCAGTAGGAGAAAACTTCTAAAACGGATTGTATGAAGAATGCTTGAGCTTACACTGTTTCCTTTAAGGAAATGACCTGTTTTCATCATTATCATCATGGTATGAATGATTAGGTATAGTTTTAGAACCTGATTCACACAACTACGTTTTGAACCTTATTGTTACTTTCAAAGCTTTTGCAGTAGGAGAAAACTTCTAAAAAGGATTGTATGAAGAATGCTTGAGCTTACACTGTTTCCTTTAAGGAAATGACCTGTTTTCATCATTATCATCATGGTATGAATGATTAGGCATAGTTTTAGAACCTGATTCACTCAACTACGTTTTGACCCTTATTGTTACTTTTAAAGCTTTTGCAGAAGGGGAAAACAGCTAAAACGCACTGTATGAAGAGTGCTTGAGCTTACACTGTTTCTTTTAAGCAAATGACCTGTTTTCATCATTATCATCATGGTATGAAGGATTAGGCATAGTTTTAGAACCTGATTCACTCAACTACGTTTTGACCCTTATTGTTACTTTTAAAGCTTTTGCAGAAGGAGAAAACAGCTAAAACGCACTGTATGAAGAATGCTTGAGCTTACACTGTTTCCTTTAAGGAAATGACCTGTTTTCATCATTATCATCATGGTATGAAGGATTAGGCATAGTTTTAGAACCTGATTCACTCAACTACGTTTTGACCCTTATTGTTACTTTCAAAGCTTTTAAAGACGGAGAAAACAGCTAAAACGCACTGTATGAAGAATGCTTGAGCTTACACTGTTTCCTTTAAGGAAATGACCTGTTTTCATCATTATCATCATGGTATGAATGATTAGGCATAGTTTTAGAACCTGATTCACTCAACTACGTTTTGACCCTTATTGTTACTTTTAAAGCTTTTGCAGAAGGGGAAAACAGCTAAAACGCACTGTATGAAGAATGCTTGAGCTTACACTGTTTCTTTTAAGCAAATGACCTCTTTTCATCATTATCATCATGGTATAAAGGATTAGGCATAGTTTTAGAACCTGATTCACACAACTACGTTTTGAACCTTATTGTTACTTTCAAAGCTTTTGCAGTAGGAGAAAACATCTAAAAAGGATTGTATGAAGAATGCTTGAGATTACACTGTTTCCTTTAAGGAAATAACCTGTTTTCATCATTATCATCATGGTATGAATTATTAGGCATAGTTTTAGAACCTGATTCACTCAACTACGTTTTGACCCTTATTGTTACTTTTAAAGCTTTTGCAGAAGGAGAAAACAGCTAAAACGCACTGTATGAAGAATGCTTTAGCTTACACTGTTTTCTTTAAGGAAATAACCTGTTTTCATCATTATCATCATGGTATGAATTATTAGGCATAGTTTTAGAACCTGATTCACTCAACTACGTTTTGACCCTTATTGTTACTTTTAAAGCTTTTGCAGAAGGAGAAAACAGCTAAAACGCACTGTATGAAGAATGCTTGAGCTTACACTGTTTCTTTTAAGCAAATGACCTCTTTTCATCATTATCATCATGGTATGAAGGATTAGGCATAGTTTTAGAACCTGATTCACTCAACTACGTTTTGACCCTTATTGTTACTTTTAAAGCTTTTGCAGAAGGAGAAAACAGCTAAAACGCACTGTATGAAGAATGCTTGAGCTTACACTGTTTCTTTTAAGCAAATGACCTCTTTTCATCATTATCATCATGGTATGAAGGATTAGGTATAGTTTTAGAACCTGATTCACACAACTACGTTTTGAACCTTATTGTTACTTTCAAAGCTTTTGCAGTAGGAGAAAACGTCTAAAAAGGATTGTATAAAGAATGCTTGAGCTTACACTGTTTCCTTTAAGGAAATAACCTGTTTTCATCATTTTCATCATGGTATGAAGGATTAGGCATAGTTTTAGAACCTGATTTACTCAACTACGTTTTGACCCTTATTGTTACTTTCAAAGCTTTTAAAGACGGAGAAAACAGCTAAAACGGACTGTATGATGAAATGCTTGAGCTTACACTGTTTTCTTTAAGGAAATAACCTGTTTTCATCATTATCATCATGGTATGAATTATTAGGCATAGTTTTAGAACCTGATTCACTCAACTACGTTTTGACCCTTATTGTTACTTTCAAAGCTTTTGCAGTAGGAGAAAACTTCTAAAAAGGATTGTATGAAGAATGCTTGAGCTTACACTGTTTCCTTTAAGGAAATAACCTGTTTTCATCATTATCATCATGGTATGAATTATTAGGCATAGTTTTAGAACCTGATTCACTCAACTACGTTTTGACCCTTATTGTTACTTTTAAAGCTTTTGCAGAAGGAGAAAACAGCTAAAACGCACTGTATGAAGAATGCTTTAGCTTACACTGTTTTCTTTAAGGAAATAACCTGTTTTCATCATTATCATCATGGTATGAATTATTAGGCATAGTTTTAGAACCTGATTCACTCAACTACGTTTTGACCCTTATTGTTACTTTTAAAGCTTTTGCAGAAGGAGAAAACAGCTAAAACGCACTGTATGAAGAATGCTTTAGCTTACACTGTTTTCTTTAAGGAAATAACCTGTTTTCATCATTATCATCATGGTATGAAGGATGAGGCATAGTTTTAGAACCTGATTCACTCAACTACGTTTTGACCCTTATTGTTACTTTTAAAGCTTTTGCAGAAGGAGAAAACAGCTAAAACGCACTGTATGAAGAAATGCTTGAGCTCACACTGTTTCTTTTAACCAAATGACCTGTTTTCATCATTGTTATTATGGTATAAAAGATTAGGTATAGTTTTAGAACCTGATTCACACAACTACGTTTTGAACCTTATTGTTACTTTCAAAGCTTTTGCAGTAGGAGAAAACGTCTAAAAAGGATTGTATAAAGAATGCTTGAGCTTACACTGTTTCCTTTAAGGAAATAACCTGTTTTCATCATTTTCATCATGGTATGAAGGATTAGGCATAGTTTTAGAACCTGATTTACTCAACTACGTTTTGACCCTTATTGTTACTTTCAAAGCTTTTAAAGACGGAGAAAACAGCTAAAACGGACTGTATGATGAAATGCTTGAGCTTACACTGTTTTCTTTAAGGAAATAACCTGTTTTCATCATTATCATCATGGTATGAATTATTAGGCATAGTTTTAGAACCTGATTCACTCAACTACGTTTTGACCCTTATTGTTACTTTTAAAGCTTTTGCAGAAGGAGAAAACAGCTAAAACGCACTGTATGAAGAAATGCTTGAGCTCACACTGTTTCTTTTAACCAAATGACCTGTTTTCATCATTGTTATTATGGTATAAAAGATTAGGTATAGTTTTAGAACCTGATTCACACAACTACGTTTTGAACCTTATTGTTACTTTCAAAGCTTTTGCAGTAGGAGAAAACGTCTAAAAAGGATTGTATAAAGAATGCTTGAGCTTACACTGTTTCCTTTAAGGAAATAACCTGTTTTCATCATTTTCATCATGGTATGAAGGATTAGGCATAGTTTTAGAACCTGATTTACTCAACTACGTTTTGACCCTTATTGTTACTTTCAAAGCTTTTAAAGACGGAGAAAACAGCTAAAACGGACTGTATGATGAAATGCTTGAGCTTACACTGTTTTCTTTAAGGAAATAACCTGTTTTCATCATTATCATCATGGTATGAATTATTAGGCATAGTTTTAGAACCTGATTCACTCAACTACGTTTTGACCCTTATTGTTACTTTCAAAGCTTTTGCAGTAGGAGAAAACTTCTAAAAAGGATTGTATGAAGAATGCTTGAGCTTACACTGTTTCCTTTAAGGAAATAACCTGTTTTCATCATTATCATCATGGTATGAATTATTAGGCATAGTTTTAGAACCTGATTCACTCAACTACGTTTTGACCCTTATTGTTACTTTTAAAGCTTTTGCAGAAGGAGAAAACAGCTAAAACGCACTGTATGAAGAATGCTTTAGCTTACACTGTTTTCTTTAAGGAAATAACCTGTTTTCATCATTATCATCATGGTATGAATTATTAGGCATAGTTTTAGAACCTGATTCACTCAACTACGTTTTGACCCTTATTGTTACTTTTAAAGCTTTTAAGACGGAGAAAACAGCTAAAACGCACTGTATGAAGAATGCTTGAGCTTACACTGTTTCCTTTAAGGAAATGACCTGTTTTCATCATTATCATCATGGTATGAAGGATTAGGCATAGTTTTAGAACCTGATTCACTCAACTACGTTTTGACCCTTATTGTTACTTTTAAAGCTTTTGCAGAAGGAGAAAACAGCTAAAACGCACTGTATGAAGAATGCTTGAGCTTACACTGTTTCTTTTAAGCAAATGACCTGTTTTCATCATTATCATCATGGTATGAAGGATTAGGCATAGTTTTAGAACCTGATTCACTCAACTACGTTTTGACCCTTATTGTTACTTTTAAAGCTTTTGCAGAAGGAGAAAACAGCTAAAACGCACTGTATGAAGAATGCTTGAGCTTACACTGTTTCCTTTAAGGAAATGACCTGTTTTCATCATTATCATCATGGTATGAAGGATTAGGCATAGTTTTAGAACCTGATTCACTCAACTACGTTTTGACCCTTATTGTTACTTTTAAAGCTTTTGCAGAAGGAGAAAACAGCTAAAACGCACTGTATGAAGAATGCTTGAGCTTACACTGTTTCTTTTAAGCAAATGACCTCTTTTCATCATTATTATTATGGTATAAAAGATTAGGTATAGTTTTAGAACCTGATTCACACAACTACGTTTTGAACCTTATTGTTACTTTCAAAGCTTTTGCAGTAGGAGAAAACTTCTAAAACGGATTGTATGAAGAATGCTTGAGCTTACACTGTTTCCTTTAAGGAAATGACCTGTTTTCATCATTATCATCATGGTATGAATGATTAGGTATAGTTTTAGAACCTGATTCACACAACTACGTTTTGAACCTTATTGTTACTTTCAAAGCTTTTGCAGTAGGAGAAAACTTCTAAAAAGGATTGTGTAGTGGCCATTTGTCCATAAACTTAAACCAAACAAATAATAACAAACTTCTCAAATGGCCACTTGAGGCTAGGTCATGGTTAGGCTTTACGCAGGTTCAGAGGTACCAAAGCAAAGTGCTGTCCATACCAAGATTGAGTTGAAGGAGGTTTATTCACACACATAAGTAAGCTCACAGACATTCCTGCTGCCTCTCTCACGCTGGTAAAAAACCATATGCCCTCCTAGCCTGAAGCACCTCCCACCTTGACCTACTTTATGCAAATGAACATAACACCATGTGACCAATAAACGACAATACAAGTAAAGCATAAATACAAAATAAACCAAATTAACCTTAGCAAGAAAATAAATGAATAAATGAAGCTATAAATTAACTCAAGCCCAAAATAAACAAAAATAACAATATAGCTCCAACAACCCAGCCCCTAATTGTGACGGTACTTTACCCACAATTAACCTTTATCAAAAAAGGAGCTATTCTCTAATTGTAGCTTAAGCATTAAACTGAAATCTTCACATCTTTGCATTCTCCACACCTGAAAGAAACAAATAGATGGAAGACAGAGATAGGAGAAAGAATGAATTGTATAGTCAATTATTTGCCTCCAAGAGAAGACAGAGCTTGGTTATTGGTCTGTCCAGGATGCTGTTCTTCGTTTGGACCTTCACCGAGCGAACCAGTCCTCTGGAGTTAGCTGTGGTGCTTAGAACTCTGCCCATCATCCATGAGCCTCTTGGAGCTGTGGCATCAGCGATTACAACAATATCTCCTGGAATAAAGTTTCTCTTCTGCTTCATCCACTTTTGCCTTTCTTGCATTACAAGCAAATACTCTGCTGTCCACCTTTTCCAGAAAAGCTCCGCAACGTACTGCACTTGCCTCCATCTCCTCTTAATGTACAGATCAGATTTCTCGAACAGACCTAATGGCAGAATAGGCTTGCCTTTTAACAGGAGAATGTGATTTGGAGTAAGCGCTTCTAAATCATTGGGATCTTCTGAAGCCTTAGTTATTGGCCGGTCATTGAGTATCGCTTCCACCTCGCAAAACAGCGTTTGCAGGCCTTCCTCGTCCAGCAGTTGATGTCCAACAACAGAGGTAAGTACACTGCGCACAGAGCGAATCAAACGTTCCCAAACGCCACCTTGGTGAGATGCAGCTGGGGTGTTAAAACTCCACGTCATTCCTTCCTGCACAAAAGTCCTTTCAATTTTAGAATGATTTAAAGCGGCCAATGCCTGCCTCAGTTCCTTCTTCGCACCAACAAAATTTGTGCCGTTATCTGACCTTATACTTATCACAGGTCCTCTTCTGCAGATAAATCTTCGCACAGCATTGATGCAGGAGTCTGTGTCGAGGGAGTGCGCCACCTCAAGGTGTACTGCGCGGCTACTCATACAAGTAAATATCACTCCATATCGCTTCAGCATAGTTCTACCTCTCCTCACCTCCAATGGTCCAAAATAGTCCACTCCCGCATTTGTAAAGGGTGCGTTATCAGGCACAACTCGTTCCTCCGGTAAGTCGGACATCTTCTGTTCTCCAAGCTTTCCTCTGTACCTTCTGCACACTGTACATTGTGAGAGAATCTTCCTGGCCGCAGAGTTGGCATTTATGATCCAATACTTCTGTCTCAATCTGTGCAGCATGTGATTGCGTCCAGCATGTCCAAGTTGGCAATGGATGTAACGCAATATGAGCTGGGAAACGTGCAAATCCTTTGACAGAATCACAGGATGCTTTACCTCCCACGGCAGTGCAGATTTAAACAGACGTCCACCAACTCTGAGGATGCCATCTTCGATGAAGGGGTCGAGGCGATACAGAGGACTGTCTTTAAAAACAGTCTTTGGGTCACGTTTTAGTGAGGAAATTTCAGTACTGAATCTTTGGTTTTGCGCAAACTGAATTATTGCCTTTTCGGCTTCCTCCAAGCGCTCTGGTGTCAAGCTGGATTTTCCAAGTGCGGCTTTGAATTTTTTAATCTCCTTTTCCACATTCTCATTCTGGTTGACCACATATTCTTTCCTCTTTTGGCTCAAAAGTAAAAGTCTTTCTTTCAGCTCCATCAGCCAGGCCACTGATGTTTTAAGCTTTCTCCAGGATGAAAAATAGTGAATGAGCTGACTGAGGGGATTGTCACTGTGTATTGTAACAACATTCACCTTGAGTTCCCTTTTCACCTCCGTATCATCAGATGGAATGGAAGAGGAGTCCAAGTCAAGCTTTGGCCACCTGGTGGGGGGCAAGAGCAAAAAGTCCGGTCCTTTTAGCCACTTTCCTTTCCCAAACTCCTGAGCTCTTAGTCCTCGAGAAGCTTCATCTGCAGGATTGTCTTTGGTGTTTACATACCTCCACTGATCTTTGTCTGTGGATTCTCTTATGGTGCTGACACGATTGGCAACATATGTGTGAAAGCGCTTTGTTTCATTGAAGATGTACTTGAGAACAGTAGTGCTATCAGTCCAAAAGAATGACCTTTGCAATGGCAACTGTAGCTCTTTCAACAGCATTGTGTTCACTCGAACAGCAAGCACAGCTGCAGCAAGTTCAAGGCGTGGAATGGTTAGTTGCTTTAGAGGAGCGACACGAGCCTTGACTGTGATAAATGAAACATGCACATTGTCAGTGCTCTCCAATCTCAAGTATGAAACAGTGCCATATCCTGTTTGACTGGCATCTGAAAAATGATGCAGTTCTGCTTTCACTTGTGTTCCAAAGGTTTTGGGTTTAATACACCGTTCCACCTTAAATCCACTCATATGCTGAAGTTCAGAGAGCCACTCAGACCAATGTTCGGAGACGTCATGGGGAACTGGCTCATCCCACTTGAAGTTCATTCTGCACAGCTCCTGTAACAGTAACTTGGCAGGTATTATAAAAGGAGACAGAAACCCCAGCGGGTCGTAAAGAGAGCTCACCACAGAAAGGATGCCCCTCCTAGTGTGTGGACGTTCCTGCACTGCAGTCCTGAAGCTGAACGTATCTCCTTGAACACACCATTGCATCCCCAGAGCTCTTTTCACAGGGAGTTGATCTCTGTCCAAATCCATGTTCCCCAAACCCACTGCTCTGATGTCACTAGGAATAAGTGCAAACACATTTGAGTTATTTGTGACCCACTTTTGGAGATGGAAGCCGCCCTTTTTACAGAGAGATGTTAATCCATGTATGAGCTCCACTGCATCTTCCTCTGTCACAGTAGACTTAAGACAGTCATCCACGTAGAAATTTGTCTTGACTGTACGGAGGACATCGGGTGAGTATTGCAGTGCATTATCCTCAGCAGTTCTCCTCAGTGCATAGTTTGAGCAGCTTGGTGAGGATACAGCTCCAAACAAATGCACGCACATCCTGTATTCCTCTGGCTCCGCTGTAGCGTCTCCATTGGGCCACCATAGAAAGCGCAAGAAGTTAACGTGCTTATATGGAACCCGGACCTGATGGAACATGGCGTTGATATCAGCCATAACAGCGATGGGCTCTTCTCTAAACCGAAGGAGGACACCAATTAGCGTGTTAGTAAAGTCTGGGCCCTGCAGGAGCTGACTGTTCAATGATGTACCCTTATAAGTACAGCCGCAATCAAACACAACACGCAACTTTCCTTTGGTTGGATGATGTACACCATGGTGGGGAATGTACCACACCTTTCCTTGTTCCAGAGTGGGCTCATTTGTGGGAACCTTTTCTGCATATCCTTGTTTTAACATGTTGTTAAGGAAATCAACGTATTGAGCCTTGAATGAAATATCTCTATTAAATCTCCTCTTCAGGCCTTGGAGTCTTTGTAGTGCGATGCAGCGATTATTTGGCAAAACAGGATTGTCAACTCTGAAAGGTAAGTCAATGTAATAATGTTCATTGTTAAGCACTGTCGTACTCTCCACAATTTTCATGAATTTAATGTCTTCTCTTGACATCTCAAGTTGTTCATCACTTGTTCTTTCAATAAAGTCATGATTATACTGTTGCATCAACATACTTTCCAAGTGTTCCACAGATATGTGATTAGCAGTTACAACAATGCATCCTGATTTGACACCAGTACCTTCAGAGTCTCCAGCACGAAGAGGCCCGTTTATGACCCAGCCAACTCTGGTCCTCACTGCATACGGTCCACCGCATTGACTGTTTATCAGTTCCCATGGCTCCAAAACTTTAGAAGAGTCGGTTCCAATGAGCAAGTCTACATCTGCATCTACTTCATGTAGCCTAATGCTACTCAAATACGCCCATTTGGCAACATCATCCTGACATGGCACATTGACTTTAGATACAGGCATTTTTGTTTGTGTCAGAACAGATGGTAGCTCAATAAAATCATCGGTGTCGAATCCAGACACCTCCAGACCGGTAACGATAGTAGTGTTAATGGTTTTAGTCTGCCCCATTGTCCTCAACACTACATTACAGTTTTTTCCTGATACTCCCAGCCTTTCAGCCAAACTTGTAGTACAGAAGGTACCAGAGCTCCCAGGATCCAGGAAAGCATAAGTATGCACAACTCTATTACTTTTCTGACTTTTCACCTGCACAGCCACAATGGAAAAGACAGCAGTATCCTCATCACCAGCCCCAATATGACCACACGTCTGCTGCTTCCCGGATACAGTGCTTACAGTTTCTTTGGAGGTTATCCTTGTAATATCCTTCTCCACATGCAGGACAGAAGGGTGTTTCCTGTGACACACTTCACAATCCAAACGACTCCTACAGTCTTTGCTCGTGTGTCCATGTTTCAAGCACCCAAAACAAACGCCCTTCTCCTTTAGAAACTGAATCTTGTCCTGTTGTGTCTTTCTTCTAAACTGAAAGCATTTTTCCAGAGTGTGATTGGTAAGATAGCAGAACATACATTTGAGCTGGTTACTGTGAGCTGTCGAGTTTTCCATTTCTCTATGTCCATCCTTTGGTGCATTAATGCTGGTGGCAAATGTACCACTTTTCCTTTTCTGGTTAACTTGCATGGATAGCTTTGTATAGCTGGCTGGAGAAACATCATTAATATTTCCAAACAGAGGATCTGAAACAATTTTGACTTGTTTTTCAATAAAATTCACAAAATCAACAAACACTGCTCTGTTTCCAGTTTGTTCCAGTATGTCACATGCCACATTTCTCCACTTTTCCCTCAGCTTGTATGGGAGTTTCATTAGGATCGTCCTGAGGTTAGCTGGCATGTCCAACTCCTTCATATACTTTATATGATGTACTATATTGGAGCAACCTCGAAGGAACAAAGCAAATGACTGCAAAGCATTAACATCCTCAGGTTTTATTGAGGGCCAGTTGTTGATTTTGTCCATGTAAGCAGAAGAGATCTTATGTTCACTGCCAAAATGTTCAATCAAAAGCGCTTTTGCTCTTTGATAACCTGGTTCAGAGGGCATATGTTGACAACTTCTTACAATGTCTCTTGGTTGCCCCCTTGTATACTGTTCTAGAAAGTACAAACAATCACTGAAATTTTGAGTTTTATCCTCAATGCAATTTTCAAAGGCTCTGAGAAAAGATTTGAAATACAAGGGATCACCATCAAATACAGGTATATTTCTCATAGGCAGGGCAGAGGCTGTGTTTTGTTGGACCAACAGCGTAGTTATTTCATTTTGACGCTGCATGATGTTCAAAATGTCCAGAGAATTGATGGGTTGAACACCAACAGGGACAGAATTTAACAAGCGACTGGAGGTAGGTTCAAAGCTTTTATTGGTGGGCACATAGCGTTCAGCATTCGGATTTAGTTCATATGTCCCTTGAGTTTCTGACCTTTTCAAGTAAGAATTCATACCATCTGATGTTTGAGATGCACATCTTGACACGTTACCGCCACACTTTGAGCTTACTTCCAGAACCTCCAATTTTGCATTTGTCACCTTTAATTCTGCCTCCAGAGCAAGTTGTTCCTTTTCTCTCCTTAAATGTTCCTGTTTCTTACGCAAGTCCTCTTGTTCAAGTCGTATTTGTTCCTCCTGATCCTCCAAAATATGCCTTTGTTTCAGAGCAACCATGCGTTCCTGTAACGCTGCTCTTTCTGCTTGCGCTAATAGTTTTGCGGATGAACTGGATGAAGTCTTTGAGAGCTTAGAACCAGCCTTTGAACACATTGCAGAACCTTTATTGGATACACTGTCCTCAGGCCCAATACCAGTTGGATTATCAGGTGGTTTAATCGGAAGTTCATATGAATGGCCTGTGTTTGATAACCAACCTTTGACGTCATCAATAAAGCTTGAAAAACACTTTTCCTTTTGTTCAAAATATTTATCTTGTTTCTCCTTCTCATCCTGAGGTATGTCCAGTGACATAAATGACAAATGATGTTGTTTTGCCTCATCAACACATATTATCATTTGATCCAAAAGAGACTTGACTGCATCAATATTGTCTGCAGAATGCATCAACTTATCCATCTGATTCATACACGATTTGGCTCGTCTGCATTGCATCGATCTCTTTTCCTGACACGTTTGCATAAAAAACATCATTCCTTTAGCAGTAAAACTTGTGCGTCTTCTTGTAGGAAGCGCCGTGTCGCTCGTGGCTTTAGATGCAACGTCAGACATTTTACTCTTTGTCGATGTCGGTCATGTACACACACAGAGTTGTTTGCCAAGACTGAATAAAGCACATACCTTGTGGAACTTTGCTTGTTGCGGTGGTTGCCTTTGTACACAGAGTTGAATGCACGCAGTAGCTGTTGTTGTTGCGCGCGGCCGTGCGCATCACCTGTGAAGGCTTTGGGCCTTTGCGAATTCAAATTGCAGCAGATAATGTCCTCCACTCCGTAGTGCAGCTCCAGCGCTCCAGTATTGTCACCGTTATCCAGTACGGTGTCCAAGGAAACTTTACACTGTCGGATGGGTCGTATTATTCAATGTTTGCACTGTATCTAGCCCACGCCTCCGTCACTCCTAGGCCCTTTCCTTTGTTTGTCTCCCGCATCCAGGTGAGTAATCCACTTTCCAAACGGTAATCCAGCAAACGACAAGTCCAGTATCCACGTAAACCAACGATATATCCAGGGCGGGTTTTTTACTTAATGTAGTGGCCATTTGTCCATAAACTTAAACCAAACAAATAATAACAAACTTCTCAAATGGCCACTTGAGGCTAGGTCATGGTTAGGCTTTACGCAGGTTCAGAGATACCAAAGCAAAGTGCTGTCCATACCAAGATTGAGTTGAAGGAGGTTTATTCACACACATAAGTAAGCTCACAGACATTCCTGCTGCCTCTCTCACGCTGGTAAAAAACCATATGCCCTCCTAGCCTGAAGCACCTCCCACCTTGACCTACTTTATGCAAATGAACATAACACCATGTGACCAATAAACGACAATACAAGTAAAGCATAAATACAAAATAAACCAAATTAACCTTAGCAAGAAAATAAATGAATAAATGAAGCTATAAATTAACTCAAGCCCAAAATAAACAAAAATAACAATATAGCTCCAACAGATTGTATGAAGAATGCTTGAGCTTACACTGTTTCCTTTAAGGAAATGACCTGTTTTCATCATTATCATCATGGTATGAATGATTAGGCATAGTTTTAGAACCTGATTCACTCAACTACGTTTTGACCCTTATTGTTACTTTTAAAGCTTTTGCAGAAGGGGAAAACAGCTAAAACGCACTGTATGAAGAGTGCTTGAGCTTACACTGTTTCTTTTAAGCAAATGACCTGTTTTCATCATTATCATCATGGTATGAAGGATTAGGCATAGTTTTAGAACCTGATTCACTCAACTACGTTTTGACCCTTATTGTTACTTTTAAAGCTTTTGCAGAAGGAGAAAACAGCTAAAACGCACTGTATGAAGAATGCTTGAGCTTACACTGTTTCCTTTAAGGAAATGACCTGTTTTCATCATTATCATCATGGTATGAAGGATTAGGCATAGTTTTAGAACCTGATTCACTCAACTACGTTTTGACCCTTATTGTTACTTTCAAAGCTTTTAAAGACGGAGAAAACAGCTAAAACGCACTGTATGAAGAATGCTTGAGCTTACACTGTTTCCTTTAAGGAAATGACCTGTTTTCATCATTATCATCATGGTATGAATGATTAGGCATAGTTTTAGAACCTGATTCACTCAACTACGTTTTGACCCTTATTGTTACTTTTAAAGCTTTTGCAGAAGGAGAAAACAGCTAAAACGCACTGTATGAAGAATGCTTGAGCTTACACTGTTTCTTTTAAGCAAATGACCTCTTTTCATCATTATCATCATGGTATGAAGGATTAGGCATAGTTTTAGAACCTGATTCACTCAACTACGTTTTGACCCTTATTGTTACTTTCAAAGCTTTTGCAGTAGGAGAAAACTTCTAAAACGGATTGTATGAAGAATGCTTGAGCTTACACTGTTTCCTTTAAGGAAATGACCTGTTTTCATCATTATCATCATGGTATGAATGATTAGGCATAGTTTTAGAACCTGAATCACTTAACTACGTTTTGACCCTTATTTTTACTTTCAAAGCTTTTGCAGAAGGGGAAAACAGCTAAGACGGACTGTATGATGAAATGCTTGAGCTTACACTGTTTCTTTTAACCAAATGACCTGTTTTCATCATTATTATTATGGTATAAAAGATTAGGTATAGTTTTAGAACCTGATTCACACAACTACGTTTTGAACCTTATTGTTACTTTCAAAGCTTTTGCAGTAGGAGAAAACTTCTAAAAAGGATTGTATGAAGAATGCTTGAGCTTACACTGTTTCCTTTAAGGAAATGACCTGTTTTCATCATTATCATCATGGTATGAATGATTAGGCATAGTTTTAGAACCTGATTCACTCAACTACGTTTTGACCCTTATTGTTACTTTTAAAGCTTTTGCAGAAGGAGAAAACAGCTAAAACGCACTGTATGAAGAATGCTTGAGCTTACACTGTTTCTTTTAAGCAAATGACCTCTTTTCATCATTATCATCATGGTATGAAGGATTAGGCATAGTTTTAGAACCTGATTCACTCAACTACGTTTTGACCCTTATTGTTACTTTTAAAGCTTTTGCAGAAGGGGAAAACAGCTAAAACGCACTGTATGAAGAGTGCTTGAGCTTACACTGTTTCTTTTAAGCAAATGACCTCTTTTCATCATTATTATTATGGTATAAAAGATTAGGTATAGTTTTAGAACCTGATTCACACAACTACGTTTTGAACCTTATTGTTACTTTCAAAGCTTTTGCAGTAGGAGAAAACTTCTAAAACGGATTGTATGAAGAATGCTTGAGCTTACACTGTTTCCTTTAAGGAAATGACCTGTTTTCATCATTTTCATCATGGTATGAAGGATTAGGCATAGTTTTAGAACCTGATTCACTCAACTACGTTTTGACCCTTATTGTTACTTTTAAAGCTTTTGCAGAAGGAGAAAACAGCTAAAACGCACTGTATGAAGAATGCTTGAGCTTACACTGTTTCTTTTAAGCAAATGACCTCTTTTCATCATTATCATCATGGTATGAAGGATTAGGCATAGTTTTAGAACCTGATTCACTCAACTACGTTTTGACCCTTATTGTTACTTTTAAAGCTTTTGCAGAAGGGGAAAACAGCTAAAACGCACTGTATGAAGAGTGCTTGAGCTTACACTGTTTCTTTTAAGCAAATGACCTCTTTTCATCATTATCATCATGGTATGAAGGATTAGGCATAGTTTTAGAACCTGATTCACTCAACTACGTTTTGACCCTTATTGTTACTTTCAAAGCTTTTGCAGTAGGAGAAAACTTCTAAAACGGATTGTATGAAGAATGCTTGAGCTTACACTGTTTCCTTTAAGGAAATGACCTGTTTTCATCATTATCATCATGGTATGAATGATTAGGCATAGTTTTAGAACCTGAATCACTTAACTACGTTTTGACCCTTATTTTTACTTTCAAAGCTTTTGCAGAAGGGGAAAACAGCTAAGACGGACTGTATGATGAAATGCTTGAGCTTACACTGTTTCTTTTAACCAAATGACCTGTTTTCATCATTATTATTATGGTATAAAAGATTAGGTATAGTTTTAGAACCTGATTCACACAACTACGTTATGAACCTTATTGTTACTTTCAAAGCTTTTGCAGTAGGAGAAAACTTCTAAAACGGATTGTATGAAGAATGCTTGAGCTTACACTGTTTCCTTTAAGGAAATGACCTGTTTTCATCATTATCATCATGGTATGAATGATTAGGTATAGTTTTAGAACCTGATTCACACAACTACGTTTTGAACCTTATTGTTACTTTCAAAGCTTTTTCAGTAGGAGAAAACTTCTAAAAAGGATTGTATGAAGAATGCTTGAGCTTACACTGTTTCCTTTAAGGAAATGACCTGTTTTCATCATTATCATCATGGTATGAATGATTAGGCATAGTTTTAGAACCTGATTCACTCAACTACGTTTTGACCCTTATTGTTACTTTTAAAGCTTTTGCAGAAGGGGAAAACAGCTAAAACGCACTGTATGAAGAGTGCTTGAGCTTACACTGTTTCTTTTAAGCAAATGACCTGTTTTCATCATTATCATCATGGTATGAAGGATTAGGCATAGTTTTAGAACCTGATTCACTCAACTACGTTTTGACCCTTATTGTTACTTTTAAAGCTTTTGCAGAAGGAGAAAACAGCTAAAACGCACTGTATGAAGAATGCTTGAGCTTACACTGTTTCCTTTAAGGAAATGACCTGTTTTCATCATTATCATCATGGTATGAAGGATTAGGCATAGTTTTAGAACCTGATTCACTCAACTACGTTTTGACCCTTATTGTTACTTTCAAAGCTTTTAAAGACGGAGAAAACAGCTAAAACGCACTGTATGAAGAATGCTTGAGCTTACACTGTTTCCTTTAAGGAAATGACCTGTTTTCATCATTATCATCATGGTATGAATGATTAGGCATAGTTTTAGAACCTGATTCACTCAACTACGTTTTGACCCTTATTGTTACTTTTAAAGCTTTTGCAGAAGGGGAAAACAGCTAAAACGCACTGTATGAAGAGTGCTTGAGCTTACACTGTTTCTTTTAAGCAAATGACCTGTTTTCATCATTATCATCATGGTATGAAGGATTAGGCATAGTTTTAGAACCTGATTCACTCAACTACGTTTTGACCCTTATTGTTACTTTTAAAGCTTTTGCAGAAGGAGAAAACAGCTAAAACGCACTGTATGAAGAATGCTTGAGCTTACACTGTTTCCTTTAAGGAAATGACCTGTTTTCATCATTATTATCATGGTATGAAGGATTAGGCATAGTTTAAGGAACCTGATTCACTCAACTACGTTTTGACCCTTATTGTTACTTTCAAAGCTTTTAAAGACGGAGAAAACAGCTAAAACGCACTGTATGAAGAATGCTTGAGCTTACACTGTTTCCTTTAAGGAAATGACCTGTTTTCATCATTATCATCATGGTATGAATGATTAGGCATAGTTTTAGAACCTGATTCACTCAACTACGTTTTGACCCTTATTGTTACTTTTAAAGCTTTTGCAGAAGGAGAAAACAGCTAAAACGCACTGTATGAAGAATGCTTGAGCTTACACTGTTTCTTTTAAGCAAATGACCTCTTTTCATCATTATCATCATGGTATGAAGGATTAGGCATAGTTTTAGAACCTGATTCACTCAACTACGTTTTGACCCTTATTGTTACTTTCAAAGCTTTTGCAGTAGGAGAAAACTTCTAAAACGGATTGTATGAAGAATGCTTGAGCTTACACTGTTTCCTTTAGGAAATGACCTGTTTTCATCATTATCATCATGGTATGAATGATTAGGTATAGTTTTAGAACCTGATTCACACAACTACGTTTTGAACCTTATTGTTACTTTCAAAGCTTTTGCAGTAGGAGAAAACTTCTAAAAAGGATTGTATGAAGAATGCTTGAGCTTACACTGTTTCCTTTAAGGAAATGACCTGTTTTCATCATTATCATCATGGTATGAATGATTAGGCATAGTTTTAGAACCTGATTCACTCAACTACGTTTTGACCCTTATTGTTACTTTTAAAGCTTTTGCAGAAGGAGAAAACAGCTAAAACGCACTGTATGAAGAATGCTTGAGCTTACACTGTTTCTTTTAAGCAAATGACCTCTTTTCATCATTATCATCATGGTATGAAGGATTAGGCATAGTTTTAGAACCTGATTCACTCAACTACGTTTTGACCCTTATTGTTACTTTTAAAGCTTTTGCAGAAGGGGAAAACAGCTAAAACGCACTGTATGAAGAGTGCTTGAGCTTACACTGTTTCTTTTAAGCAAATGACCTCTTTTCATCATTATTATTATGGTATAAAAGATTAGGTATAGTTTTAGAACCTGATTCACACAACTACGTTTTGAACCTTATTGTTACTTTCAAAGCTTTTGCAGTAGGAGAAAACTTCTAAAACGGATTGTATGAAGAATGCTTGAGCTTACACTGTTTCCTTTAAGGAAATGACCTGTTTTCATCATTATCATCATGGTATGAATGATTAGGTATAGTTTTAGAACCTGATTCACACAACTACGTTTTGAACCTTATTGTTACTTTCAAAGCTTTTTCAGTAGGAGAAAACTTCTAAAAAGGATTGTATGAAGAATGCTTGAGCTTACACTGTTTCCTTTAAGGAAATGACCTGTTTTCATCATTATCATCATGGTATGAATGATTAGGCATAGTTTTAGAACCTGATTCACTCAACTACGTTTTGACCCTTATTGTTACTTTTAAAGCTTTTGCAGAAGGGGAAAACAGCTAAAACGCACTGTATGAAGAGTGCTTGAGCTTACACTGTTTCTTTTAAGCAAATGACCTGTTTTCATCATTATCATCATGGTATGAAGGATTAGGCATAGTTTTAGAACCTGATTCACTCAACTACGTTTTGACCCTTATTGTTACTTTTAAAGCTTTTGCAGAAGGAGAAAACAGCTAAAACGCACTGTATGAAGAATGCTTGAGCTTACACTGTTTCCTTTAAGGAAATGACCTGTTTTCATCATTATTATCATGGTATGAAGGATTAGGCATAGTTTAAGGAACCTGATTCACTCAACTACGTTTTGACCCTTATTGTTACTTTTAAAGCTTTTGCAGAAGGAGAAAACAGCTAAAACGCACTGTATGAAGAATGCTTGAGCTTACACTGTTTCCTTTAAGGAAATGACCTGTTTTCATCATTATTATCATGGTATGAAGGATTAGGCATAGTTTAAGGAACCTGATTCACTCAACTACGTTTTGACCCTTATTGTTACTTTCAAAGCTTTTAAAGACGGAGAAAACAGCTAAAACGCACTGTATGAAGAATGCTTGAGCTTACACTGTTTCCTTTAAGGAAATGACCTGTTTTCATCATTATCATCATGGTATGAATGATTAGGCATAGTTTTAGAACCTGATTCACTCAACTACGTTTTGACCCTTATTGTTACTTTTAAAGCTTTTGCAGAAGGAGAAAACAGCTAAAACGCACTGTATGAAGAATGCTTGAGCTTACACTGTTTCTTTTAAGCAAATGACCTCTTTTCATCATTATCATCATGGTATGAAGGATTAGGCATAGTTTTAGAACCTGATTCACTCAACTACGTTTTGACCCTTATTGTTACTTTCAAAGCTTTTGCAGTAGGAGAAAACTTCTAAAACGGATTGTATGAAGAATGCTTGAGCTTACACTGTTTCCTTTAGGAAATGACCTGTTTTCATCATTATCATCATGGTATGAATGATTAGGTATAGTTTTAGAACCTGATTCACACAACTACGTTTTGAACCTTATTGTTACTTTCAAAGCTTTTGCAGTAGGAGAAAACTTCTAAAAAGGATTGTATGAAGAATGCTTGAGCTTACACTGTTTCCTTTAAGGAAATGACCTGTTTTCATCATTATCATCATGGTATGAATGATTAGGCATAGTTTTAGAACCTGATTCACTCAACTACGTTTTGACCCTTATTGTTACTTTTAAAGCTTTTGCAGAAGGAGAAAACAGCTAAAACGCACTGTATGAAGAATGCTTGAGCTTACACTGTTTCTTTTAAGCAAATGACCTCTTTTCATCATTATCATCATGGTATGAAGGATTAGGCATAGTTTTAGAACCTGATTCACTCAACTACGTTTTGACCCTTATTGTTACTTTTAAAGCTTTTGCAGAAGGGGAAAACAGCTAAAACGCACTGTATGAAGAGTGCTTGAGCTTACACTGTTTCTTTTAAGCAAATGACCTCTTTTCATCATTATTATTATGGTATAAAAGATTAGGTATAGTTTTAGAACCTGATTCACACAACTACGTTTTGAACCTTATTGTTACTTTCAAAGCTTTTGCAGTAGGAGAAAACTTCTAAAACGGATTGTATGAAGAATGCTTGAGCTTACACTGTTTCCTTTAAGGAAATGACCTGTTTTCATCATTATCATCATGGTATGAATGATTAGGTATAGTTTTAGAACCTGATTCACACAACTACGTTTTGAACCTTATTGTTACTTTCAAAGCTTTTTCAGTAGGAGAAAACTTCTAAAAAGGATTGTATGAAGAATGCTTGAGCTTACACTGTTTCCTTTAAGGAAATGACCTGTTTTCATCATTATCATCATGGTATGAATGATTAGGCATAGTTTTAGAACCTGATTCACTCAACTACGTTTTGACCCTTATTGTTACTTTTAAAGCTTTTGCAGAAGGGGAAAACAGCTAAAACGCACTGTATGAAGAGTGCTTGAGCTTACACTGTTTCTTTTAAGCAAATGACCTGTTTTCATCATTATCATCATGGTATGAAGGATTAGGCATAGTTTTAGAACCTGATTCACTCAACTACGTTTTGACCCTTATTGTTACTTTTAAAGCTTTTGCAGAAGGAGAAAACAGCTAAAACGCACTGTATGAAGAATGCTTGAGCTTACACTGTTTCCTTTAAGGAAATGACCTGTTTTCATCATTATTATCATGGTATGAAGGATTAGGCATAGTTTAAGGAACCTGATTCACTCAACTACGTTTTGACCCTTATTGTTACTTTCAAAGCTTTTAAAGACGGAGAAAACAGCTAAAACGCACTGTATGAAGAATGCTTGAGCTTACACTGTTTCCTTTAAGGAAATGACCTGTTTTCATCATTATCATCATGGTATGAATGATTAGGCATAGTTTTAGAACCTGATTCACTCAACTACGTTTTGACCCTTATTGTTACTTTTAAAGCTTTTGCAGAAGGAGAAAACAGCTAAAACGCACTGTATGAAGAATGCTTGAGCTTACACTGTTTCTTTTAAGCAAATGACCTCTTTTCATCATTATCATCATGGTATGAAGGATTAGGCATAGTTTTAGAACCTGATTCACTCAACTACGTTTTGACCCTTATTGTTACTTTTAAAGCTTTTGCAGAAGGAGAAAACAGCTAAAACGCACTGTATGAAGAATGCTTGAGCTTACACTGTTTCTTTTAAGCAAATGACCTCTTTTCATCATTATTATTATGGTATAAAAGATTAGGTATAGTTTTAGAACCTGATTCACACAACTACGTTTTGACCCTTATTGTTACTTTCAAAGCTTTTAAAGACGGAGAAAACAGCTAAAACGGACTGTATGATGAAATGCTTGAGCTTACACTGTTTTCTTTAAGGAAATAACCTGTTTTCATCATTATCATCATGGTATGAATTATTAGGCATATTTTTAGAACCTGATTCACTCAACTACGTTTTGACCCTTATTGTTACTTTCAAAGCTTTTGCAGTAGGAGAAAACTTCTAAAAAGGATTGTATGAAGAATGCTTGAGCTTACACTGTTTCCTTTAAGGAAATAACCTGTTTTCATCATTATCATCATGGTATGAAGGATTAGGCATAGTTTTAGAACCTGATTTACTCAACTACGTTTTGACCCTTATTGTTACTTTCAAAGCTTTTAAAGACGGAGAAAACAGCTAAAACGGACTGTATGATGAAATGCTTGAGCTTACACTGTTTTCTTTAAGGAAATAACCTGTTTTCATCATTATCATCATGGTATGAATTATTAGGCATAGTTTTAGAACCTGATTCACTCAACTACGTTTTGACCCTTATTGTTACTTTTAAAGCTTTTGCAGAAGGAGAAAACAGCTAAAACGCACTGTGTGAAGAATGCTTGAGCTTACACTGTTTCTTTTAAGCAAATGACCTCTTTTCATCATTATCATCATGGTATGAAGGATTAGGCATAGTTTTAGAACCTGATTCACTCAACTACGTTTTGACCCTTATTGTTACTTTTAAAGCTTTTGCAGAAGGAGAAAACAGCTAAAACGCACTGTATGAAGAATGCTTGAGCTTACACTGTTTCTTTTAAGCAAATGACCTCTTTTCATCATTATCATCATGGTATGAAGGATTAGGCATAGTTTTAGAACCTGATTCACTCAACTACGTTTTGACCCTTATTGTTACTTTTAAAGCTTTTGCAGAAGGGGAAAACAGCTAAAACGCACTGTATGAAGAGTGCTTTAGCTTACACTGTTTCTTTTAAGCAAATGACCTGTTTTCATCATTATCATCATGGTATGAAGGATTAGGCATAGTTTTAGAACCTGATTCACTCAACTACGTTTTGACCCTTATTGTTACTTTTAAAGCTTTTGCAGAAGGAGAAAACAGCTAAAACGCACTGTATGAAGAATGCTTGAGCTTACACTGTTTCCTTTAAGGAAATGACCTGTTTTCATCATTATCATCATGGTATGAAGGATTAGGCATAGTTTTAGAACCTGATTCACTCAACTACGTTTTGACCCTTATTGTTACTTTCAAAGCTTTTAAGACGGAGAAAACAGCTAAAACGCACTGTATGAAGAATGCTTGAGCTTACACTGTTTCCTTTAAGGAAATGACCTGTTTTCATCATTATCATCATGGTATGAATGATTAGGCATAGTTTTAGAACCTGATTCACTCAACTACGTTTTGACCCTTATTGTTACTTTCAAAGCTTTTAAGACGGAGAAAACAGCTAAAACGCACTGTATGAAGAATGCTTGAGCTTACACTGTTTCCTTTAAGGAAATGACCTGTTTTCATCATTATCATCATGGTATGAAGGATTAGGCATAGTTTTAGAACCTGATTCACTCAACTACGTTTTGACCCTTATTGTTACTTTTAAAGCTTTTGCAGAAGGAGAAAACAGCTAAAACGCACTGTATGAAGAATGCTTGAGCTTACACTGTTTCTTTTAAGCAAATGACCTGTTTTCATCATTATCATCATGGTATGAAGGATTAGGCATAGTTTTAGAACCTGATTCACTCAACTACGTTTTGACCCTTATTGTTACTTTTAAAGCTTTTGCAGAAGGAGAAAACAGCTAAAACGCACTGTATGAAGAATGCTTGAGCTTACACTGTTTCCTTTAAGGAAATGACCTGTTTTCATCATTATCATCATGGTATGAAGGATTAGGCATAGTTTTAGAACCTGATTCACTCAACTACGTTTTGACCCTTATTGTTACTTTTAAAGCTTTTGCAGAAGGAGAAAACAGCTAAAACGCACTGTATGAAGAATGCTTGAGCTTACACTGTTTCTTTTAAGCAAATGACCTCTTTTCATCATTATTATTATGGTATAAAAGATTAGGTATAGTTTTAGAACCTGATTCACACAACTACGTTTTGAACCTTATTGTTACTTTCAAAGCTTTTGCAGTAGGAGAAAACTTCTAAAACGGATTGTATGAAGAATGCTTGAGCTTACACTGTTTCCTTTAAGGAAATGACCTGTTTTCATCATTATCATCATGGTATGAATGATTAGGTATAGTTTTAGAACCTGATTCACACAACTACGTTTTGAACCTTATTGTTACTTTCAAAGCTTTTGCAGTAGGAGAAAACTTCTAAAAAGGATTGTGTAGTGGCCATTTGTCCATAAACTTAAACCAAACAAATAATAACAAACTTCTCAAATGGCCACTTGAGGCTAGGTCATGGTTAGGCTTTACGCAGGTTCAGAGGTACCAAAGCAAAGTGCTGTCCATACCAAGATTGAGTTGAAGGAGGTTTATTCACACACATAAGTAAGCTCACAGACATTCCTGCTGCCTCTCTCACGCTGGTAAAAAACCATATGCCCTCCTAGCCTGAAGCACCTCCCACCTTGACCTACTTTATGCAAATGAACATAACACCATGTGACCAATAAACGACAATACAAGTAAAGCATAAATACAAAATAAACCAAATTAACCTTAGCAAGAAAATAAATGAATAAATGAAGCTATAAATTAACTCAAGCCCAAAATAAACAAAAATAACAATATAGCTCCAACAACCCAGCCCCTAATTGTGACGGTACTTTACCCACAATTAACCTTTATCAAAAAAGGAGCTATTCTCTAATTGTAGCTTAAGCATTAAACTGAAATCTTCACATCTTTGCATTCTCCACACCTGAAAGAAACAAATAGATGGAAGACAGAGATAGGAGAAAGAATGAATTGTATAGTCAATTATTTGCCTCCAAGAGAAGACAGAGCTTGGTTATTGGTCTGTCCAGGATGCTGTTCTTCGTTTGGACCTTCACCGAGCGAACCAGTCCTCTGGAGTTAGCTGTGGTGCTTAGAACTCTGCCCATCATCCATGAGCCTCTTGGAGCTGTGGCATCAGCGATTACAACAATATCTCCTGGAATAAAGTTTCTCTTCTGCTTCATCCACTTTTGCCTTTCTTGCATTACAAGCAAATACTCTGCTGTCCACCTTTTCCAGAAAAGCTCCGCAACGTACTGCACTTGCCTCCATCTCCTCTTAATGTACAGATCAGATTTCTCGAACAGACCTAATGGCAGAATAGGCTTGCCTTTTAACAGGAGAATGTGATTTGGAGTAAGCGCTTCTAAATCATTGGGATCTTCTGAAGCCTTAGTTATTGGCCGGTCATTGAGTATCGCTTCCACCTCGCAAAACAGCGTTTGCAGGCCTTCCTCGTCCAGCAGTTGATGTCCAACAACAGAGGTAAGTACACTGCGCACAGAGCGAATCAAACGTTCCCAAACGCCACCTTGGTGAGATGCAGCTGGGGTGTTAAAACTCCACGTCATTCCTTCCTGCACAAAAGTCCTTTCAATTTTAGAATGATTTAAAGCGGCCAATGCCTGCCTCAGTTCCTTCTTCGCACCAACAAAATTTGTGCCGTTATCTGACCTTATACTTATCACAGGTCCTCTTCTGCAGATAAATCTTCGCACAGCATTGATGCAGGAGTCTGTGTCGAGGGAGTGCGCCACCTCAAGGTGTACTGCGCGGCTACTCATACAAGTAAATATCACTCCATATCGCTTCAGCATAGTTCTACCTCTCCTCACCTCCAATGGTCCAAAATAGTCCACTCCCGCATTTGTAAAGGGTGCGTTATCAGGCACAACTCGTTCCTCCGGTAAGTCGGACATCTTCTGTTCTCCAAGCTTTCCTCTGTACCTTCTGCACACTGTACATTGTGAGAGAATCTTCCTGGCCGCAGAGTTGGCATTTATGATCCAATACTTCTGTCTCAATCTGTGCAGCATGTGATTGCGTCCAGCATGTCCAAGTTGGCAATGGATGTAACGCAATATGAGCTGGGAAACGTGCAAATCCTTTGACAGAATCACAGGATGCTTTACCTCCCACGGCAGTGCAGATTTAAACAGACGTCCACCAACTCTGAGGATGCCATCTTCGATGAAGGGGTCGAGGCGATACAGAGGACTGTCTTTAAAAACAGTCTTTGGGTCACGTTTTAGTGAGGAAATTTCAGTACTGAATCTTTGGTTTTGCGCAAACTGAATTATTGCCTTTTCGGCTTCCTCCAAGCGCTCTGGTGTCAAGCTGGATTTTCCAAGTGCGGCTTTGAATTTTTTAATCTCCTTTTCCACATTCTCATTCTGGTTGACCACATATTCTTTCCTCTTTTGGCTCAAAAGTAAAAGTCTTTCTTTCAGCTCCATCAGCCAGGCCACTGATGTTTTAAGCTTTCTCCAGGATGAAAAATAGTGAATGAGCTGACTGAGGGGATTGTCACTGTGTATTGTAACAACATTCACCTTGAGTTCCCTTTTCACCTCCGTATCATCAGATGGAATGGAAGAGGAGTCCAAGTCAAGCTTTGGCCACCTGGTGGGGGGCAAGAGCAAAAAGTCCGGTCCTTTTAGCCACTTTCCTTTCCCAAACTCCTGAGCTCTTAGTCCTCGAGAAGCTTCATCTGCAGGATTGTCTTTGGTGTTTACATACCTCCACTGATCTTTGTCTGTGGATTCTCTTATGGTGCTGACACGATTGGCAACATATGTGTGAAAGCGCTTTGTTTCATTGAAGATGTACTTGAGAACAGTAGTGCTATCAGTCCAAAAGAATGACCTTTGCAATGGCAACTGTAGCTCTTTCAACAGCATTGTGTTCACTCGAACAGCAAGCACAGCTGCAGCAAGTTCAAGGCGTGGAATGGTTAGTTGCTTTAGAGGAGCGACACGAGCCTTGACTGTGATAAATGAAACATGCACATTGTCAGTGCTCTCCAATCTCAAGTATGAAACAGTGCCATATCCTGTTTGACTGGCATCTGAAAAATGATGCAGTTCTGCTTTCACTTGTGTTCCAAAGGTTTTGGGTTTAATACACCGTTCCACCTTAAATCCACTCATATGCTGAAGTTCAGAGAGCCACTCAGACCAATGTTCGGAGACGTCATGGGGAACTGGCTCATCCCACTTGAAGTTCATTCTGCACAGCTCCTGTAACAGTAACTTGGCAGGTATTATAAAAGGAGACAGAAACCCCAGCGGGTCGTAAAGAGAGCTCACCACAGAAAGGATGCCCCTCCTAGTGTGTGGACGTTCCTGCACTGCAGTCCTGAAGCTGAACGTATCTCCTTGAACACACCATTGCATCCCCAGAGCTCTTTTCACAGGGAGTTGATCTCTGTCCAAATCCATGTTCCCCAAACCCACTGCTCTGATGTCACTAGGAATAAGTGCAAACACATTTGAGTTATTTGTGACCCACTTTTGGAGATGGAAGCCGCCCTTTTTACAGAGAGATGTTAATCCATGTATGAGCTCCACTGCATCTTCCTCTGTCACAGTAGACTTAAGACAGTCATCCACGTAGAAATTTGTCTTGACTGTACGGAGGACATCGGGTGAGTATTGCAGTGCATTATCCTCAGCAGTTCTCCTCAGTGCATAGTTTGAGCAGCTTGGTGAGGATACAGCTCCAAACAAATGCACGCACATCCTGTATTCCTCTGGCTCCGCTGTAGCGTCTCCATTGGGCCACCATAGAAAGCGCAAGAAGTTAACGTGCTTATATGGAACCCGGACCTGATGGAACATGGCGTTGATATCAGCCATAACAGCGATGGGCTCTTCTCTAAACCGAAGGAGGACACCAATTAGCGTGTTAGTAAAGTCTGGGCCCTGCAGGAGCTGACTGTTCAATGATGTACCCTTATAAGTACAGCCGCAATCAAACACAACACGCAACTTTCCTTTGGTTGGATGATGTACACCATGGTGGGGAATGTACCACACCTTTCCTTGTTCCAGAGTGGGCTCATTTGTGGGAACCTTTTCTGCATATCCTTGTTTTAACATGTTGTTAAGGAAATCAACGTATTGAGCCTTGAATGAAATATCTCTATTAAATCTCCTCTTCAGGCCTTGGAGTCTTTGTAGTGCGATGCAGCGATTATTTGGCAAAACAGGATTGTCAACTCTGAAAGGTAAGTCAATGTAATAATGTTCATTGTTAAGCACTGTCGTACTCTCCACAATTTTCATGAATTTAATGTCTTCTCTTGACATCTCAAGTTGTTCATCACTTGTTCTTTCAATAAAGTCATGATTATACTGTTGCATCAACATACTTTCCAAGTGTTCCACAGATATGTGATTAGCAGTTACAACAATGCATCCTGATTTGACACCAGTACCTTCAGAGTCTCCAGCACGAAGAGGCCCGTTTATGACCCAGCCAACTCTGGTCCTCACTGCATACGGTCCACCGCATTGACTGTTTATCAGTTCCCATGGCTCCAAAACTTTAGAAGAGTCGGTTCCAATGAGCAAGTCTACATCTGCATCTACTTCATGTAGCCTAATGCTACTCAAATACGCCCATTTGGCAACATCATCCTGACATGGCACATTGACTTTAGATACAGGCATTTTTGTTTGTGTCAGAACAGATGGTAGCTCAATAAAATCATCGGTGTCGAATCCAGACACCTCCAGACCGGTAACGATAGTAGTGTTAATGGTTTTAGTCTGCCCCATTGTCCTCAACACTACATTACAGTTTTTTCCTGATACTCCCAGCCTTTCAGCCAAACTTGTAGTACAGAAGGTACCAGAGCTCCCAGGATCCAGGAAAGCATAAGTATGCACAACTCTATTACTTTTCTGACTTTTCACCTGCACAGCCACAATGGAAAAGACAGCAGTATCCTCATCACCAGCCCCAATATGACCACACGTCTGCTGCTTCCCGGATACAGTGCTTACAGTTTCTTTGGAGGTTATCCTTGTAATATCCTTCTCCACATGCAGGACAGAAGGGTGTTTCCTGTGACACACTTCACAATCCAAACGACTCCTACAGTCTTTGCTCGTGTGTCCATGTTTCAAGCACCCAAAACAAACGCCCTTCTCCTTTAGAAACTGAATCTTGTCCTGTTGTGTCTTTCTTCTAAACTGAAAGCATTTTTCCAGAGTGTGATTGGTAAGATAGCAGAACATACATTTGAGCTGGTTACTGTGAGCTGTCGAGTTTTCCATTTCTCTATGTCCATCCTTTGGTGCATTAATGCTGGTGGCAAATGTACCACTTTTCCTTTTCTGGTTAACTTGCATGGATAGCTTTGTATAGCTGGCTGGAGAAACATCATTAATATTTCCAAACAGAGGATCTGAAACAATTTTGACTTGTTTTTCAATAAAATTCACAAAATCAACAAACACTGCTCTGTTTCCAGTTTGTTCCAGTATGTCACATGCCACATTTCTCCACTTTTCCCTCAGCTTGTATGGGAGTTTCATTAGGATCGTCCTGAGGTTAGCTGGCATGTCCAACTCCTTCATATACTTTATATGATGTACTATATTGGAGCAACCTCGAAGGAACAAAGCAAATGACTGCAAAGCATTAACATCCTCAGGTTTTATTGAGGGCCAGTTGTTGATTTTGTCCATGTAAGCAGAAGAGATCTTATGTTCACTGCCAAAATGTTCAATCAAAAGCGCTTTTGCTCTTTGATAACCTGGTTCAGAGGGCATATGTTGACAACTTCTTACAATGTCTCTTGGTTGCCCCCTTGTATACTGTTCTAGAAAGTACAAACAATCACTGAAATTTTGAGTTTTATCCTCAATGCAATTTTCAAAGGCTCTGAGAAAAGATTTGAAATACAGGGGATCACCATCAAATACAGGTATATTTCTCATAGGCAGGGCAGAGGCTGTGTTTTGTTGGACCAACAGCGTAGTTATTTCATTTTGACGCTGCATGATGTTCAAAATGTCCAGAGAATTGATGGGTTGAACACCAACAGGGACAGAATTTAACAAGCGACTGGAGGTAGGTTCAAAGCTTTTATTGGTGGGCACATAGCGTTCAGCATTCGGATTTAGTTCATATGTCCCTTGAGTTTCTGACCTTTTCAAGTAAGAATTCATACCATCTGATGTTTGAGATGCACATCTTGACACGTTACCGCCACACTTTGAGCTTACTTCCAGAACCTCCAATTTTGCATTTGTCACCTTTAATTCTGCCTCCAGAGCAAGTTGTTCCTTTTCTCTCCTTAAATGTTCCTGTTTCTTACGCAAGTCCTCTTGTTCAAGTCGTATTTGTTCCTCCTGATCCTCCAAAATATGCCTTTGTTTCAGAGCAACCATGCGTTCCTGTAACGCTGCTCTTTCTGCTTGCGCTAATAGTTTTGCGGATGAACTGGATGAAGTCTTTGAGAGCTTAGAACCAGCCTTTGAACACATTGCAGAACCTTTATTGGATACACTGTCCTCAGGCCCAATACCAGTTGGATTATCAGGTGGTTTAATCGGAAGTTCATATGAATGGCCTGTGTTTGATAACCAACCTTTGACGTCATCAATAAAGCTTGAAAAACACTTTTCCTTTTGTTCAAAATATTTATCTTGTTTCTCCTTCTCATCCTGAGGTATGTCCAGTGACATAAATGACAAATGATGTTGTTTTGCCTCATCAACACATATTATCATTTGATCCAAAAGAGACTTGACTGCATCAATATTGTCTGCAGAATGCATCAACTTATCCATCTGATTCATACACGATTTGGCTCGTCTGCATTGCATCGATCTCTTTTCCTGACACGTTTGCATAAAAAACATCATTCCTTTAGCAGTAAAACTTGTGCGTCTTCTTGTAGGAAGCGCCGTGTCGCTCGTGGCTTTAGATGCAACGTCAGACATTTTACTCTTTGTCGATGTCGGTCATGTACACACACAGAGTTGTTTGCCAAGACTGAATAAAGCACATACCTTGTGGAACTTTGCTTGTTGCGGTGGTTGCCTTTGTACACAGAGTTGAATGCACGCAGTAGCTGTTGTTGTTGCGCGCGGCCGTGCGCATCACCTGTGAAGGCTTTGGGCCTTTGCGAATTCAAATTGCAGCAGATAATGTCCTCCACTCCGTAGTGCAGCTCCAGCGCTCCAGTATTGTCACCGTTATCCAGTACGGTGTCCAAGGAAACTTTACACTGTCGGATGGGTCGTATTATTCAATGTTTGCACTGTATCTAGCCCACGCCTCCGTCACTCCTAGGCCCTTTCCTTTGTTTGTCTCCCGCATCCAGGTGAGTAATCCACTTTCCAAACGGTAATCCAGCAAACGACAAGTCCAGTATCCACGTAAACCAACGATATATCCAGGGCGGGTTTTTTACTTAATGTAGTGGCCATTTGTCCATAAACTTAAACCAAACAAATAATAACAAACTTCTCAAATGGCCACTTGAGGCTAGGTCATGGTTAGGCTTTACGCAGGTTCAGAGATACCAAAGCAAAGTGCTGTCCATACCAAGATTGAGTTGAAGGAGGTTTATTCACACACATAAGTAAGCTCACAGACATTCCTGCTGCCTCTCTCACGCTGGTAAAAAACCATATGCCCTCCTAGCCTGAAGCACCTCCCACCTTGACCTACTTTATGCAAATGAACATAACACCATGTGACCAATAAACGACAATACAAGTAAAGCATAAATACAAAATAAACCAAATTAACCTTAGCAAGAAAATAAATGAATAAATGAAGCTATAAATTAACTCAAGCCCAAAATAAACAAAAATAACAATATAGCTCCAACAGATTGTATGAAGAATGCTTGAGCTTACACTGTTTCCTTTAAGGAAATGACCTGTTTTCATCATTATCATCATGGTATGAATGATTAGGCATAGTTTTAGAACCTGATTCACTCAACTACGTTTTGACCCTTATTGTTACTTTTAAAGCTTTTGCAGAAGGGGAAAACAGCTAAAACGCACTGTATGAAGAGTGCTTGAGCTTACACTGTTTCTTTTAAGCAAATGACCTGTTTTCATCATTATCATCATGGTATGAAGGATTAGGCATAGTTTTAGAACCTGATTCACTCAACTACGTTTTGACCCTTATTGTTACTTTTAAAGCTTTTGCAGAAGGAGAAAACAGCTAAAACGCACTGTATGAAGAATGCTTGAGCTTACACTGTTTCCTTTAAGGAAATGACCTGTTTTCATCATTATCATCATGGTATGAAGGATTAGGCATAGTTTTAGAACCTGATTCACTCAACTACGTTTTGACCCTTATTGTTACTTTCAAAGCTTTTAAAGACGGAGAAAACAGCTAAAACGCACTGTATGAAGAATGCTTGAGCTTACACTGTTTCCTTTAAGGAAATGACCTGTTTTCATCATTATCATCATGGTATGAATGATTAGGCATAGTTTTAGAACCTGATTCACTCAACTACGTTTTGACCCTTATTGTTACTTTTAAAGCTTTTGCAGAAGGAGAAAACAGCTAAAACGCACTGTATGAAGAATGCTTGAGCTTACACTGTTTCTTTTAAGCAAATGACCTCTTTTCATCATTATCATCATGGTATGAAGGATTAGGCATAGTTTTAGAACCTGATTCACTCAACTACGTTTTGACCCTTATTGTTACTTTCAAAGCTTTTGCAGTAGGAGAAAACTTCTAAAACGGATTGTATGAAGAATGCTTGAGCTTACACTGTTTCCTTTAAGGAAATGACCTGTTTTCATCATTATCATCATGGTATGAATGATTAGGCATAGTTTTAGAACCTGAATCACTTAACTACGTTTTGACCCTTATTTTTACTTTCAAAGCTTTTGCAGAAGGGGAAAACAGCTAAGACGGACTGTATGATGAAATGCTTGAGCTTACACTGTTTCTTTTAACCAAATGACCTGTTTTCATCATTATTATTATGGTATAAAAGATTAGGTATAGTTTTAGAACCTGATTCACACAACTACGTTTTGAACCTTATTGTTACTTTCAAAGCTTTTGCAGTAGGAGAAAACTTCTAAAAAGGATTGTATGAAGAATGCTTGAGCTTACACTGTTTCCTTTAAGGAAATGACCTGTTTTCATCATTATCATCATGGTATGAATGATTAGGCATAGTTTTAGAACCTGATTCACTCAACTACGTTTTGACCCTTATTGTTACTTTTAAAGCTTTTGCAGAAGGAGAAAACAGCTAAAACGCACTGTATGAAGAATGCTTGAGCTTACACTGTTTCTTTTAAGCAAATGACCTCTTTTCATCATTATCATCATGGTATGAAGGATTAGGCATAGTTTTAGAACCTGATTCACTCAACTACGTTTTGACCCTTATTGTTACTTTTAAAGCTTTTGCAGAAGGGGAAAACAGCTAAAACGCACTGTATGAAGAGTGCTTGAGCTTACACTGTTTCTTTTAAGCAAATGACCTCTTTTCATCATTATTATTATGGTATAAAAGATTAGGTATAGTTTTAGAACCTGATTCACACAACTACGTTTTGAACCTTATTGTTACTTTCAAAGCTTTTGCAGTAGGAGAAAACTTCTAAAACGGATTGTATGAAGAATGCTTGAGCTTACACTGTTTCCTTTAAGGAAATGACCTGTTTTCATCATTTTCATCATGGTATGAAGGATTAGGCATAGTTTTAGAACCTGATTCACTCAACTACGTTTTGACCCTTATTGTTACTTTTAAAGCTTTTGCAGAAGGAGAAAACAGCTAAAACGCACTGTATGAAGAATGCTTGAGCTTACACTGTTTCTTTTAAGCAAATGACCTCTTTTCATCATTATCATCATGGTATGAAGGATTAGGCATAGTTTTAGAACCTGATTCACTCAACTACGTTTTGACCCTTATTGTTACTTTTAAAGCTTTTGCAGAAGGGGAAAACAGCTAAAACGCACTGTATGAAGAGTGCTTGAGCTTACACTGTTTCTTTTAAGCAAATGACCTCTTTTCATCATTATCATCATGGTATGAAGGATTAGGCATAGTTTTAGAACCTGATTCACTCAACTACGTTTTGACCCTTATTGTTACTTTCAAAGCTTTTGCAGTAGGAGAAAACTTCTAAAACGGATTGTATGAAGAATGCTTGAGCTTACACTGTTTCCTTTAAGGAAATGACCTGTTTTCATCATTATCATCATGGTATGAATGATTAGGCATAGTTTTAGAACCTGAATCACTTAACTACGTTTTGACCCTTATTTTTACTTTCAAAGCTTTTGCAGAAGGGGAAAACAGCTAAGACGGACTGTATGATGAAATGCTTGAGCTTACACTGTTTCTTTTAACCAAATGACCTGTTTTCATCATTATTATTATGGTATAAAAGATTAGGTATAGTTTTAGAACCTGATTCACACAACTACGTTATGAACCTTATTGTTACTTTCAAAGCTTTTGCAGTAGGAGAAAACTTCTAAAACGGATTGTATGAAGAATGCTTGAGCTTACACTGTTTCCTTTAAGGAAATGACCTGTTTTCATCATTATCATCATGGTATGAATGATTAGGTATAGTTTTAGAACCTGATTCACACAACTACGTTTTGAACCTTATTGTTACTTTCAAAGCTTTTTCAGTAGGAGAAAACTTCTAAAAAGGATTGTATGAAGAATGCTTGAGCTTACACTGTTTCCTTTAAGGAAATGACCTGTTTTCATCATTATCATCATGGTATGAATGATTAGGCATAGTTTTAGAACCTGATTCACTCAACTACGTTTTGACCCTTATTGTTACTTTTAAAGCTTTTGCAGAAGGGGAAAACAGCTAAAACGCACTGTATGAAGAGTGCTTGAGCTTACACTGTTTCTTTTAAGCAAATGACCTGTTTTCATCATTATCATCATGGTATGAAGGATTAGGCATAGTTTTAGAACCTGATTCACTCAACTACGTTTTGACCCTTATTGTTACTTTTAAAGCTTTTGCAGAAGGAGAAAACAGCTAAAACGCACTGTATGAAGAATGCTTGAGCTTACACTGTTTCCTTTAAGGAAATGACCTGTTTTCATCATTATCATCATGGTATGAAGGATTAGGCATAGTTTTAGAACCTGATTCACTCAACTACGTTTTGACCCTTATTGTTACTTTCAAAGCTTTTAAAGACGGAGAAAACAGCTAAAACGCACTGTATGAAGAATGCTTGAGCTTACACTGTTTCCTTTAAGGAAATGACCTGTTTTCATCATTATCATCATGGTATGAATGATTAGGCATAGTTTTAGAACCTGATTCACTCAACTACGTTTTGACCCTTATTGTTACTTTTAAAGCTTTTGCAGAAGGGGAAAACAGCTAAAACGCACTGTATGAAGAGTGCTTGAGCTTACACTGTTTCTTTTAAGCAAATGACCTGTTTTCATCATTATCATCATGGTATGAAGGATTAGGCATAGTTTTAGAACCTGATTCACTCAACTACGTTTTGACCCTTATTGTTACTTTTAAAGCTTTTGCAGAAGGAGAAAACAGCTAAAACGCACTGTATGAAGAATGCTTGAGCTTACACTGTTTCCTTTAAGGAAATGACCTGTTTTCATCATTATTATCATGGTATGAAGGATTAGGCATAGTTTAAGGAACCTGATTCACTCAACTACGTTTTGACCCTTATTGTTACTTTCAAAGCTTTTAAAGACGGAGAAAACAGCTAAAACGCACTGTATGAAGAATGCTTGAGCTTACACTGTTTCCTTTAAGGAAATGACCTGTTTTCATCATTATCATCATGGTATGAATGATTAGGCATAGTTTTAGAACCTGATTCACTCAACTACGTTTTGACCCTTATTGTTACTTTTAAAGCTTTTGCAGAAGGAGAAAACAGCTAAAACGCACTGTATGAAGAATGCTTGAGCTTACACTGTTTCTTTTAAGCAAATGACCTCTTTTCATCATTATCATCATGGTATGAAGGATTAGGCATAGTTTTAGAACCTGATTCACTCAACTACGTTTTGACCCTTATTGTTACTTTCAAAGCTTTTGCAGTAGGAGAAAACTTCTAAAACGGATTGTATGAAGAATGCTTGAGCTTACACTGTTTCCTTTAGGAAATGACCTGTTTTCATCATTATCATCATGGTATGAATGATTAGGTATAGTTTTAGAACCTGATTCACACAACTACGTTTTGAACCTTATTGTTACTTTCAAAGCTTTTGCAGTAGGAGAAAACTTCTAAAAAGGATTGTATGAAGAATGCTTGAGCTTACACTGTTTCCTTTAAGGAAATGACCTGTTTTCATCATTATCATCATGGTATGAATGATTAGGCATAGTTTTAGAACCTGATTCACTCAACTACGTTTTGACCCTTATTGTTACTTTTAAAGCTTTTGCAGAAGGAGAAAACAGCTAAAACGCACTGTATGAAGAATGCTTGAGCTTACACTGTTTCTTTTAAGCAAATGACCTCTTTTCATCATTATCATCATGGTATGAAGGATTAGGCATAGTTTTAGAACCTGATTCACTCAACTACGTTTTGACCCTTATTGTTACTTTTAAAGCTTTTGCAGAAGGGGAAAACAGCTAAAACGCACTGTATGAAGAGTGCTTGAGCTTACACTGTTTCTTTTAAGCAAATGACCTCTTTTCATCATTATTATTATGGTATAAAAGATTAGGTATAGTTTTAGAACCTGATTCACACAACTACGTTTTGAACCTTATTGTTACTTTCAAAGCTTTTGCAGTAGGAGAAAACTTCTAAAACGGATTGTATGAAGAATGCTTGAGCTTACACTGTTTCCTTTAAGGAAATGACCTGTTTTCATCATTATCATCATGGTATGAATGATTAGGTATAGTTTTAGAACCTGATTCACACAACTACGTTTTGAACCTTATTGTTACTTTCAAAGCTTTTTCAGTAGGAGAAAACTTCTAAAAAGGATTGTATGAAGAATGCTTGAGCTTACACTGTTTCCTTTAAGGAAATGACCTGTTTTCATCATTATCATCATGGTATGAATGATTAGGCATAGTTTTAGAACCTGATTCACTCAACTACGTTTTGACCCTTATTGTTACTTTTAAAGCTTTTGCAGAAGGGGAAAACAGCTAAAACGCACTGTATGAAGAGTGCTTGAGCTTACACTGTTTCTTTTAAGCAAATGACCTGTTTTCATCATTATCATCATGGTATGAAGGATTAGGCATAGTTTTAGAACCTGATTCACTCAACTACGTTTTGACCCTTATTGTTACTTTTAAAGCTTTTGCAGAAGGAGAAAACAGCTAAAACGCACTGTATGAAGAATGCTTGAGCTTACACTGTTTCCTTTAAGGAAATGACCTGTTTTCATCATTATTATCATGGTATGAAGGATTAGGCATAGTTTAAGGAACCTGATTCACTCAACTACGTTTTGACCCTTATTGTTACTTTTAAAGCTTTTGCAGAAGGAGAAAACAGCTAAAACGCACTGTATGAAGAATGCTTGAGCTTACACTGTTTCCTTTAAGGAAATGACCTGTTTTCATCATTATTATCATGGTATGAAGGATTAGGCATAGTTTAAGGAACCTGATTCACTCAACTACGTTTTGACCCTTATTGTTACTTTCAAAGCTTTTAAAGACGGAGAAAACAGCTAAAACGCACTGTATGAAGAATGCTTGAGCTTACACTGTTTCCTTTAAGGAAATGACCTGTTTTCATCATTATCATCATGGTATGAATGATTAGGCATAGTTTTAGAACCTGATTCACTCAACTACGTTTTGACCCTTATTGTTACTTTTAAAGCTTTTGCAGAAGGAGAAAACAGCTAAAACGCACTGTATGAAGAATGCTTGAGCTTACACTGTTTCTTTTAAGCAAATGACCTCTTTTCATCATTATCATCATGGTATGAAGGATTAGGCATAGTTTTAGAACCTGATTCACTCAACTACGTTTTGACCCTTATTGTTACTTTTAAAGCTTTTGCAGAAGGAGAAAACAGCTAAAACGCACTGTATGAAGAATGCTTGAGCTTACACTGTTTCCTTTAGGAAATGACCTGTTTTCATCATTATCATCATGGTATGAATGATTAGGTATAGTTTTAGAACCTGATTCACACAACTACGTTTTGAACCTTATTGTTACTTTCAAAGCTTTTGCAGTAGGAGAAAACTTCTAAAAAGGATTGTATGAAGAATGCTTGAGCTTACACTGTTTCCTTTAAGGAAATGACCTGTTTTCATCATTATCATCATGGTATGAATGATTAGGCATAGTTTTAGAACCTGATTCACTCAACTACGTTTTGACCCTTATTGTTACTTTTAAAGCTTTTGCAGAAGGAGAAAACAGCTAAAACGCACTGTATGAAGAATGCTTGAGCTTACACTGTTTCTTTTAAGCAAATGACCTCTTTTCATCATTATCATCATGGTATGAAGGATTAGGCATAGTTTTAGAACCTGATTCACTCAACTACGTTTTGACCCTTATTGTTACTTTTAAAGCTTTTGCAGAAGGGGAAAACAGCTAAAACGCACTGTATGAAGAGTGCTTGAGCTTACACTGTTTCTTTTAAGCAAATGACCTCTTTTCATCATTATTATTATGGTATAAAAGATTAGGTATAGTTTTAGAACCTGATTCACACAACTACGTTTTGAACCTTATTGTTACTTTCAAAGCTTTTGCAGTAGGAGAAAACTTCTAAAACGGATTGTATGAAGAATGCTTGAGCTTACACTGTTTCCTTTAAGGAAATGACCTGTTTTCATCATTATCATCATGGTATGAATGATTAGGTATAGTTTTAGAACCTGATTCACACAACTACGTTTTGAACCTTATTGTTACTTTCAAAGCTTTTTCAGTAGGAGAAAACTTCTAAAAAGGATTGTATGAAGAATGCTTGAGCTTACACTGTTTCCTTTAAGGAAATGACCTGTTTTCATCATTATCATCATGGTATGAATGATTAGGCATAGTTTTAGAACCTGATTCACTCAACTACGTTTTGACCCTTATTGTTACTTTTAAAGCTTTTGCAGAAGGGGAAAACAGCTAAAACGCACTGTATGAAGAGTGCTTGAGCTTACACTGTTTCTTTTAAGCAAATGACCTGTTTTCATCATTATCATCATGGTATGAAGGATTAGGCATAGTTTTAGAACCTGATTCACTCAACTACGTTTTGACCCTTATTGTTACTTTTAAAGCTTTTGCAGAAGGAGAAAACAGCTAAAACGCACTGTATGAAGAATGCTTGAGCTTACACTGTTTCCTTTAAGGAAATGACCTGTTTTCATCATTATTATCATGGTATGAAGGATTAGGCATAGTTTAAGGAACCTGATTCACTCAACTACGTTTTGACCCTTATTGTTACTTTCAAAGCTTTTAAAGACGGAGAAAACAGCTAAAACGCACTGTATGAAGAATGCTTGAGCTTACACTGTTTCCTTTAAGGAAATGACCTGTTTTCATCATTATCATCATGGTATGAATGATTAGGCATAGTTTTAGAACCTGATTCACTCAACTACGTTTTGACCCTTATTGTTACTTTTAAAGCTTTTGCAGAAGGAGAAAACAGCTAAAACGCACTGTATGAAGAATGCTTGAGCTTACACTGTTTCTTTTAAGCAAATGACCTCTTTTCATCATTATCATCATGGTATGAAGGATTAGGCATAGTTTTAGAACCTGATTCACTCAACTACGTTTTGACCCTTATTGTTACTTTCAAAGCTTTTGCAGTAGGAGAAAACTTCTAAAACGGATTGTATGAAGAATGCTTGAGCTTACACTGTTTCCTTTAAGGAAATGACCTGTTTTCATCATTATCATCATGGTATGAATGATTAGGTATAGTTTTAGAACCTGATTCACACAACTACGTTTTGAACCTTATTGTTACTTTCAAAGCTTTTGCAGTAGGAGAAAACTTCTAAAAAGGATTGTATGAAGAATGCTTGAGCTTACACTGTTTCCTTTAAGGAAATGACCTGTTTTCATCATTATCATCATGGTATGAATGATTAGGCATAGTTTTAGAACCTGATTCACTCAACTACGTTTTGACCCTTATTGTTACTTTTAAAGCTTTTGCAGAAGGGGAAAACAGCTAAAACGCACTGTATGAAGAGTGCTTGAGCTTACACTGTTTCTTTTAAGCAAATGACCTGTTTTCATCATTATCATCATGGTATGAAGGATTAGGCATAGTTTTAGAACCTGATTCACTCAACTACGTTTTGACCCTTATTGTTACTTTTAAAGCTTTTGCAGAAGGAGAAAACAGCTAAAACGCACTGTATGAAGAATGCTTGAGCTTACACTGTTTCCTTTAAGGAAATGACCTGTTTTCATCATTATCATCATGGTATGAAGGATTAGGCATAGTTTTAGAACCTGATTCACTCAACTACGTTTTGACCCTTATTGTTACTTTCAAAGCTTTTAAAGACGGAGAAAACAGCTAAAACGCACTGTATGAAGAATGCTTGAGCTTACACTGTTTCCTTTAAGGAAATGACCTGTTTTCATCATTATCATCATGGTATGAATGATTAGGCATAGTTTTAGAACCTGATTCACTCAACTACGTTTTGACCCTTATTGTTACTTTCAAAGCTTTTGCAGAAGGGGAAAACAGCTAAAACGCACTGTATGAAGAATGCTTGAGTTTACACTGTTTCTTTTAAGCAAATGACCTCTTTTCATCATTATCATCATGGTATGAAGGATTAGGCATAGTTTTAGAACCTGATTCACTCAACTACGTTTTGACCCTTATTGTTACTGTAGTGGCTATTTGTCCATAAACTTAAACAAAACAAATAATAACAAACTTCTCAAATGGCCACTTGAGGCTAGGTCATGGTTAGGCTTTACGCAGGTTCAGAGGTACCAAAGCAAAGTGATGTCCATAACAAGATTGAGTTTGAGGAGGTTTATTCACACACATAAGCAAGCTCACAGACATTCCTGCTGCCTCTCTCACGCTGGTAAAAAACCATATGCCCTCCTAGCCTGAAGTACCTCCCACCTTGACCTACTTATGCAAATGAACATAACACCATGTGACCAATAAACGACAATACAAGTAAAGCATAAATACAAAATAAACCAAATTAACCTTAACAAGAAAATAAATGAATAAATGAAGCTATAAATTAACTTAAGCCCAAAAATAAACAAAAATAAAAATATAGCTCCAACAGTTACTTTCAAAGCTTTTAAAGAAGGAGAAAACAGCTAAAACGGATTGTATGATGAAATGCTTGAGCTTACACTGTTTCTTTTAAGCAAATGACCTCTTTTCATCATTATCATCATGGTATGAAGGATTAGGCATAGTCTTAGAACCTGATTCACTCAACTACGTTTTGACCCTTATTGTTACTTTCAAAGCTTTTGCAGGAGAAAACAGCTAAAACGGACTGTATGAAGAATGCTTGAGCTTACACTGTTTTTTTTAAGCAAATCACCTGTTTTCATTATTATTATTATGGTATGAAGGATTAGGCATAGTTTTAGAACCTGATTCACTGCAGAAAACAGAGTGATTGACAAAAGAAATGACAAACTGTCATCAGATGGGTATACATATACTCTAATTTTGTGTTTTCACCAGAGCATCAACCGATTGTCCCTAAGACAGCAACAAGGAGGATCCTACTGCAGACCAAACTTCCACCACAGAGTCTTTGAAGGAATCTACCCATGAAGAACCTGGAAATGATGTCCAGCCTGTTTTCCATGATGATCCAGCAACTCCACCATGCAGCACTGAAACCTGTGGTAAACACGTCCAATCTCTTGAGCAAGAATGCCAAGCTCTGAGGACTGAAAATATGTTGTTAAAGGAAAAAATGAATAGGACTGCACTGAATGAGATGAGCTTGCATAATGATGATAAAAGGGTTAATACTCTCACTGGTTTATCCACATATTCAAGTCTCATGACAATTTTTCATATTGTGGCTCCTTTTCTCAAAGTTAAATCTGTTTTGACATGTTTTCAGCAGTACGTATGTTAACTTTGATGAAGCTTAGAATGAACTTCTCCTTTGAATTTTTGTCTTTCTATTTTGGCATTGACTCAACTACTGTTTCAAAGCTCTTCAAACACTGTATTAGTGTTATGCATTGTAGACTGGTGCCAAGTCTAGTGTTGTGGCCTGACAGAGAATTCTTAAAGTCTCTTCCATATGCATTTCCAAACAGTAGCTTTGAAAAGACAGTTAGCATTATAGATTGTTTTGAAATATTTCTAGAGAAACCCAGTAGATTGCTAGCCAGTGCTCAGTGTTACTCCTCATACAAATCACACCACACAATGAAATATTTAATTGCAATTTGCCCTCAAGGTACCATTTGTTTCATTTCCACTGCATTGGAAGGTCGCACAAGTGATAAGTTCATCACAGAACAAAGTAACTTTTTATCTAATTTGCTCCCAGGGGACGTAGTTTTAGCGGACAGAGGTTTCCTGGTTAAAGAGTCCATTCAGAGATGCCAAGCTGAATTAAAGATTCCAGCATTTACTCGTGAAAAGAAGCAGTTGGATCCTGCTGACTTGGAGAACACCAGATGTCTAGCCTCTCTTAGGATACTGTGGAGTCTCTACCCTAGGCTGCCCCCGATCAGGTGAGAGTCTCTATTGCAGCACTGGTGTACGCAGAGGGGGCCGGGTGCAGCTCTTGGGGCGGGTGTTCGATGGGAGGTACGTCCCCAGATCCAT
Organism: Pungitius pungitius; assembly: GCF_949316345.1. Taxonomy (NCBI): domain Eukaryota; kingdom Metazoa; phylum Chordata; class Actinopteri; order Perciformes; family Gasterosteidae; genus Pungitius; species Pungitius pungitius. The sequence goes on along the minus strand of NC_084909.1, from coordinate 13,072,734 downwards.
CCTTGATCAGGGTGATATGCTCCCAGCCCCGCCTGCAGGAGCACGGCTGTGCTGAATTGCCAATCAGGGTGTCGGCATAACAGGAGCTGCACCCTGGCCTCTCTGTGTGTGCCTGGCTCGTATCCGGAGCAGAGCTCTCACCATCGGGCGGCAACGACGGGAAACCGAGGACGTTTTAAGTTGGGGTTTTTGATACGTGTTTGAGCCGGTGGGACCGGCAGCACGCGGACGCTGTCCTCATCCTATTGTTTTTTTTGTTTTGTTGGAAATAAAGCCACGCTGACGGCGTGTTCACCCTTCCCCTCCTAACTTTGTGGTTGTTTTGGACCCAGACGCATCACAATACATATTGAAATAGTGATAGGAGTTGTCTGTCAGAAGTAGTGACTTGTTTCCTGGTCTCTCTATACATTGTGTTACCTTTATCCATAACATGGTCCAGGTCATTCTCATGAAGGAATGCAAGAAAGGTCAGTGAGTTACAGGTGCACTGCTGATTTCTGGATCTGCCGCATAGAAGCCTGGCTGTGGGATGCACGCACATGTTGTTCAGAAGGCTGATCTCCAGGGTCTACACACTCTGCATTAGAAGGTCCTGCTACACATGGCTCTTTAATGGGTTCCCCTTTCTTTATTAAGAGATACCTCTGGTTCACATGACTCTTCCCTTTGACCTGTAAGATTCACCTGCATGACATTAGAAGGTCCTGCTGTACATGAATCATCCATGTGACGTCCTCTATTTACTAAGTCTGCATATGATACCTGTGGTACACGTGACTCCTCACTTTGACCTCCCTGTGTCACAGCAAGAGACATCATTTCCTCTCCACTGCTCTCAGGACCAACCCATTCTGCTCCTTCAGTCCATGTTGCACAGGGATTCTCAAGTGTCTGGTTTTATTGACCAAGAATGATACATTAACTCACAGAAAAGTTCAGGGTTTAATGCTTTGAAACTATACAATTATTATGTATATCACCAAAGAGACTACTCAGTTTGCAAGTATTGCTCTAGAAGGCCCAAGCTCGGTCTGTGGATATAAATGTAAATTGTGCTCTATGGTATTTATATATTTTAGTTTTTGTTAATCAAATGCTTGGAATGTCAAATGCCAGTGACAGTATATATATTCCTTAGATATATTATATTAAGGCTAATACACTCCAAAATCAAAGAAACCTTATTACAGTATATGACAATTTAAACAAACCACTTCTATAAATACTGTGATCAGGTCTATTCTGGTCAGTGTACATGAGTAAGAGGTTAAATAAAGGATCGGATTATATTGAATATGTAAAAGATGTTTCTCAAAAAAACCCTGACAAATTTTGATATGTATTCAATGTAAAAACTAGTTTACATTGACTAAAGTTTAACTAAAGTTTGACACTGACACACAACTGAACAAACTATGTTTCTTCCAATTGTTCATAACAGCGAGCCACTGTTTTGTATAAATTTAATACACTAAAGATATTTTCCACTAATCCACAACCATCTAATCTTCAACTGTTTGCACTTACCAGAAGAGAGTAACTTATAATACTGTGTTTTATTTTGTAAATCAGGAAGAGTTGTTGTGGCAACGTGATGATGGATTAAAGCTTCTGAAGAACATCAGGTCTGCAGAAAGAAGGTAGCAACTCCCAATAAATCCACTTTGTCCTTATAGATGAATTTGTTTTATTTCCGTATGAACAAATTAAAACAACAAAAATAACAAATACAGTGAATGATAAAAGTGAAGATATCTGCTACCAAAAGAACGCTTTACATACAAACCAGCAGAGCTCCAAAGCAACAATATCGATCAGGAAATTAACTTATTTTATAATATAGACTTTTACTACAATTGCTTTTATGTAAAGTAACAATAGAGCAACTTTCTTGAATTATGTTAAATGAATGATGAACTTTTATAAGAAATTATATATTTTATATATATATGGAAATTTTGTGTATCCCTTTTTATATGTTACAACAAAGTATGTGTGTTATGTGTTGTCTTACAGTTTCTGAATTATCTGTATAAATAATAAAACCAAACTGTCTATTCAATAATATATTATCTATTAAATACATACATTACAGGAGGTAGAGTACTACGTTATTACTACCAGCATCATATGGGAAATCAAGATTGAACTCAACCATAGTCATTAATTGAGGTTTCTTAGGATACACCTTTATATTAGAGATTGTGTAGTCTCTGGTTAAAACAAACCAGATGGGATTTCAAATGCAATATATAATAATAATATCCAGCCTCCTGCTCATCATATTTAACTCTATTCTTTCCTTAATGCTACTGAATGCTGGTAAAAGCTTAAACTTCTGGCAAACCTAAGGCCTAAGGACAGTGCCGGCGCTCCGCACACGCACATCACGCGCTGCGCGTAGGGCACCAAGTGCCTGGGGGGGCACCAAAAAATCTGGGACGTGAAAAATCATCACAGTAGGCTACTAGTATAAATAACAAATAAAATATGTCTAAAGCATGCTAATATGCAAAATCAATACAAAGTCAAAAAGTAATAGGCCTAGACCAAATTAGTGGAGAAAAAGGGGAACCTCCTGTGCGGCCCCCCCTCCCCCCACCTCCCAGTGGTTTGTTCCATTATGCCTCAAATCTCAAATGTGGCAGACAGCTTTGAAATGGCTTCGAAAAGGCATCAAGAGTCGGGGGCGGAAAAAAGAGACAGCGGGATGATGCTCGCGCGTCGCTCTCAGCTAAGACAATGTTTTAAATCAGGGGTCCCCAAACTTTGTCTCGTGAGGACCGTTGCTAGCGGTCAACGGGCGGCCGGCTGCCCACATATACTCGCGCTCATAATGTCCGCACGGACCGCCGTGGGCCGTATTCGGTACTCGTCCGCGGGCCGCCCAAAGTTTCTGTTACCGTTACCGTTTCTGTTATCATTTGTTTTTTATGTTATCATTTACGTTTTTGCATAACAATCGGCTTCAAGCGGCATATCCCAATCTGTGGATTGCTCTTCGTATTGCACTGACTCTCCCTGTCACAGTTGCCTCTGCTGAGCGAAGCTTTTCAAAGCTCAAACTAATCCAAACGTACCTGCGCTCATCAATGGGGCAGGAACGTTTAAGTGGTCTGGCTGTCAGCATCAATGGGGACGTGGCTCAGAAACTGTCATATGACCTGAGAGCTGATTTTGCAGCTAGGAAATGCAGGCATGTGCCTCTGTAGGGCCTTTGACAACTGATGGTAGTGAAAATGTTTGTAATATTGTTCTATCGGATAGCAGAATGGTCTCTTTTATAGAGATGGTAAAGTAAATTCTACTGTGCAGTTTGCACTTTATTATTATTATTTGTACTTATGTATATTATTTACTGAAGAAATGTGCACATTATTACTTACACGGTTATATACTTGAATACTTTCTGCATTTACAATGTTCAGTTCCAAATCTGTGTTTTTAGTAATTGTGGTGGTATTTGGTATTTATAATTTTATCTTTTATATAATTTATTTCTTTTCATGTTTGTTTATATAAATTATTTATGTTTAGAAGTTATTTGGGGCATAAAGTGAACCTAACTAAGACATTCTGAATGGTTGTTATTCCTTTGGTGGTTGGTTGGTTCGTTGGTTGGGGGGGGCACCACCAAGCATTTGTGCTTAGGGCACCCAACTGGCTAGCGCCGGCCCTGCCTGAGTCGTATGCGGCACTCAGCAGGTGACAGGTGGGCAGAATCAATCTGCATCGGCTTGTCCACTGGGGACAAGATCGTCGGTACCGAAGGTGGAGGAGAGGCAGTCGTGGCAGAGTATTCGCAGGCAGATAAGCGGTGAGACACACGAACAGCCTTCTGAATGATGCTTTCCAGCCCCATTGTGTCATCATACACCACCACCAAATGCCGGACATCAGGGTTAAGGCCATGTCCTCTCCGGTGAATGTTGCTGCTCTACAAAACATGATACAAAACATGTATCTTTTGTTGATTTCTGACTTTGTCCACACTCTACCACACACTGTAACTTCGAAAGGGACCCAAAAACTAATGAAACATAATTAGTGGTTATGAAAAAAGTATAATAGATATCAACAAGCTGTTTTTTATTAAATTGTTAAGACTTGTGTCAACATTTTAAATGGTGTCTCCAGCTGAAGGATTGGAAAATCTGAAAAGTTGAAAGTCGAGGAAGTTTAGAGAGGATTTGAAATTGAATACATTGGAAACCATGTTAAAAAGGTTGATGATTTGAATTTATATTAAGTCAATTATAAGAGCTAGAAAGCTGAAGAGTCACAGCCCCCCTCCCCTGAAGGAGCTGAATATTTTAATATTGGAATGGTCTTAATAGCTGAAAGTGTGAAGGAGTTGAAACGTGCGGCGGAAGAAATAGAAAAAGTAGAACTAAAAAATGCATTTCCTGCTGAAAATGCGTTGGAATGCAGAAAGCTGAAATTAATTTCAAAAAGTTGCTTAAAGTACAGATATGAAACAAGCTGAAATTATTCTAAACATTGCTGAAAGAATAGAAAAAGCTGAAATACATTTAAAAATTGCTGAAAATTCAGAAATGAGAAAAGCTGAAATGAACTTGAAAGAATTGCAAAAAAACAGAAATGGGAGAAGCTTCTATGAATTTGGAATCACAGAAATAATAAAAGCTGAAATTAATTTAAACTTTGCTGAAAGAATAGAAATAGGAAAAGCTGAGAATTAAAAAATACATTTTTTGTAGTAATATAAGGTTTAGTACTTGTAGCGACAATTTACCATCTTGTCACTAGTAGAGGTGTTTTGTAGGGCTATCTGACGCGTGGTTCCAAACGAATCCAGTTCCAGTCCAATACTGCATTTTATCTTCTTTATTTTTTGCTCCGTTCTGATGCTCAAACATGTTACAATCCATAGTTCTGATCCACCATGACTCTTGATCCTCACCCTTGATCCTCACGCTTGATCCTCACGGTCAAAAACTGTTTGCTTCCCCAACACCCTCATTCCCTTGCTCTCTGATTATCTATATACACCTTAAACCCAACACCTGGCTTCCCTTGCTCTCTGATTATCTATATACACCTTAAACCCATACTCCACCCAGTGTTCTCCAGTGGAACTACAACAGCAAAAAGAGAGCATAATGGCTCTTACACTCCGGCCCCTAATTGTACATGACAAGTAGACATTACAATTCAATACAATATTTATACAAAGAGCCATTAAAGTCCAAAGCGACACTGTATAACATTGCATTTAAACAATCTTCCATTTTTAGAACATAAGTCTTTGCAATCAGTCCTTTAATTTTCCAGGTTGTCATACAATAGACAAAGCTTTGTCACAGGTCTCTCAAGTATATTGGTTTTAGTTTGTACTCGCACAAGTCCATTTTTATCAGGAAAAACTTCCAAGACTCGTCCCATCAACCAGGATCCACGTCTGAACTCCAGGTGGAGGAGGTGGAGGCGGCTCTTCCCCCCCTGCGGAAGAAGGACGTGCCGTTGGAGGTGGACTTCTTCTGAGGATGCTCCATCTGCTGCTGGGACCTGAGCTGCTGGTTGATAACGATCTGGATATCGTCCTGCCAGGCTTCCAGTTCCTGTGACAACTCCAGCTTACGTTGGATGGCTTCTAATAACTGGTTGTTGAGAGATATCATGTCACTTTTACTTCTCACCAACTCCGCCTCCATCAGGTTTTTCTTGGCTATGGCTTCATCTCGATCTCTGATGGTCTGTTGGACGACGTCGGCCTCCTCCTCCTTCACGTCCTGCAGCTTACGTTTCAACTCAGCGTTTTCCTGCTGCAGATGGACGTTCTGATCTCTCAGCTCATGCGCTGCACTCGGATTCCCACACTGATCGCCCGTCCTGTCGACAAAAGCTTGATTCAGCTCCTGAGGGCCCCACGTCAGTGCCAGAGTCTGGGCCACTCCCTTCAGCTGATGCAGCATTGTGTGCAGGTCTTCCTTTTGATCCACGACCTCTGACCTCCCCGAGTTGTTCAGTTTCGGTGTCAGTGGGAGCAGCAACTGAAGACTGGACCACATTTCTTGTGTAATCTCTTCTTTGCTGACCCAGAGGCTCGTCGTCTCCATGCTGCTCTCCAGCTCGGACAGCAGGGAGGCGTCTCCGTGGCTCCTGCCTTCCTGCAGGGACACCTCCTCCTGAAGCTCCTCCACCTGGGTCTGCAGCTGCCGTGAGCGACCCTGTGCAGCCTCTGCCTCTTGCAGCGCCCCAGCTAGCTGCTGGCTGTGCTGCTGGTTGAGTTGGTCTTGTAGAGCCAGGCGTGTGTGCAAAGAGGCCAAACTGGCCCTCAGCTCGGTGTTTTCTTGACACACACTCTCCAAACGCTCCTCCAGCACCTGCTCCTTCTGGGTGAGACGCAGAACCTGCTCTCTCATCGCACTGATAAGCTCCTCCTCCTGCAGCCTGTTGTGGCTTCCTTTTTGTTGGAGCTCCTGTTTCAGCTCCTCCAGCTTGTCTGCGTATCTATTAACAGTAACATCCGGACATTCAATTGTGTTCCCATTGTCCTTGCTTCCTTGTAATGGTCCATTCACGACCCATCCCAGTAGGGTTCTAACTGCATAAGGTCCTTCTCCATCACTGTTTTTAACCTCCCAGGGCTCCATTACCTTGGAAGCATTTGCTCCAATTAGCAAATCCACATCAGCAGGAATATGAGGGATCTTAACACCTTTCAGGTATGGCCATTTATCCAAATCCTCTTCGGTAACCATGTTATCTTTGGACACAGGCATTTTCTCCTGAGTGAAAACTTCCGGAAGACTGTAAAAGATGTCATTATAAAGGCTAGACACTTCCAATCCAGTCAGAATAGAACTACTAACAGACCTTTGATTGCCCATTGTTTTCAAAAGAATATTAGTTTTCTTTCCTTTTAATTTCAAACGGTGCATTAAGTGTTCTGAACAAAATGTGGCAGAACTACCAGGATCCAAGAATGCATATGTTTGAATTACCTTTTGTCCTTTACAGGATTTGACTTGAACTGGTACAATTGATAATGCACATTCTCCATTACCGGCACCTGTTTGACCACATGCTTGAAGGGCAACAAGCGCACTACTTAGTGATGGACGATTTTGTTCTTGAGTGCATGTTCTCTCCTTCTGTTGAATATGCAGAATGCTGGGATGCATTTGGCCACATACTGTGCAAGTCAAGCGCTTTTCACAATCTCTGCTCATGTGTCCAACACAAAGACAGCCAAAGCAGATACCTTTCTCCTTTAGAAAGTTCAGTTTTTCCTTGTGCATCTTGTTTTGCATTTGTGTACACTGCTCCAATAAGTGATCACGTTTGCAACACAAACATACAACTTGAGATTTTGATCTGAAATCAGATAGACAACACTGAATTGACTTGCTGTTAGTAACAACCGTTGTTGCAAAGCTGTTTCTAATTGTATTCCTTGGCTGAGGTTTCTGTTGTACAATTTGAGTACTCTGCACAGTAAAAACAGAAGTGTTAATTTAACTCCTAAAGAGTTGAATTTAACTCTGTTTCAGATAACATTTGGTCCCACTCGAAATCAGTGTAGAATTTACTCTATGGTCAGTGTCACGTTTTTAGAGTTAATTCTACTCGATATTGTGTAAAAAATAACAATGAAATGTGTAAAAGTATTTAACACTATAGTTTAATGACACGGTTAAGAGTAATATAATTACACAGCAGAGTTAATTTATCTACAATTTTACTTAAAAACAGACACTAAGTGTAATATTAATTTTTCATTTCTCTAGCATATATTAATCATATGCAGTGTTACTGCACTACAATTCAATTAAAAACAAGCACAAAAACACTAGATCTCAGAACTTAAAATTTATTGTAAAAAAAATAAATAAAGCATTTCAATGTAATTGAATTTACATTGCAAACACATTGCCTTGTCTCTGATAGAAACATAACATCTGTAACACCATTAACATCACAAAATGTTTACCAGAGAAAGCAATATGGCACGACAAAGAGAGTTGTGTCATTCCCTCCATATGACATTTTGAAGTCAAAAGGCCTAGGGTAATGCAGGTTGTCGACGTGAAAAAAAACAAAATCCTGCTTTGTCCTGATCACCTCATATGCATGGAAATGTTCTTGAAATGTTACTGTACCTAAAGGCACTGTGAGTAGCAACAGTTTTTCACACATTATCAGAACTGACTCAATCTGATAAAACACAGGCACTTCAGATTCAACTTTGCCACAGATAACCAAGTTTTGGCGATAAACAAACCCATTATGTTTAGCCCAATTAACCTTCATTACCTGAATGCTACTGGGCACTTGCATTGCCATTGCAATTTCAGAACCTCCTTTTACCATATTTAAAGACACCATTTTTCCTGGACCAATGTCTAACCGACTAAAAGTTGTTGAACGTTGCCAACAATATGCCATATGATTTTGATGCTTTTTTGCCAGCGTTTTGGTAATATTTTTAAACGATTTAAGCTGTTTTTTGAAAAAATTATGCTTGCCTTCATACCTCATACACCAACTATGAAGGACAGGCCCAATTTTCTGGATGCAGCGGGGATAGTGGATAAGAAAATGGTGCTTTGGTAATAGGTTTTTCTGAGGATACAACTTCTTAAACAGTGTATGGTGATCCACAAATAAATGTTTCAAATATACACATAAACCTTGAGATAGCATGGGTGAGAATATAATGTTTATCATTTGAAGTAGTAAAAGAAGCAGGCCCCAGTGTTGGTCAGTGGAAGTTACTAAATCTCCAAAGATAAGAGGAACATTTCGAAGTAAGCACCAGGACTGAACTGCATTCAGTCCCAGATCATTTGATCCTTCACCTAAATTAACTGCAACAGGCCTGTTGTTTCTCTCTGTGTAACCATAATCAAAACTTAGTATTCTTGAATTTATTTCGCCTGATGTAACATGTTTTTCCTTCAAATACAGAAATAACAACTTCAATTCGTACTGGCCCACCCCTTCTAACACATCATGCATCACATCAACTGAGAAGTTCTCTGTTGTGTGAAAATACTCCAATGAATTTAATATACATGACCTTTTCACACCAAAAACGTATGGAAGGGATGGATTACCAGCCATTTCTTGACAGTGAGCGGTGTGTATATCTTTGGTGCGCAAAACTATTTTGGAAGAATCTTCAGAGAATTCTGTCTGAAAGTCCTCCTTTTCCGCTAAACAGAACCTGCAACAGTACCTTGCACTGAAAGACTCCACCAGACCAAACAAACTATGCAAACCCAAATTATCACCAGTAACCTGTATTACAGTGCCACGAACATAGCCATTGTATAATGGAATCTCAACACCATCACTCTCCAACACTTTAATGTCTCGAACAATGGGAGCAAAAATTTCACTAAAACCATAACGTTTAACATCTTGAGTATGAAATAAGGCGCATAAGTGTATGTTAGCTAAGAAAGAATTCCATTTTGGAGAGAAGTTTCTTAAAGTAAAATAAACTCCACCCAATTTATGAATACCTCGCTTAGGACCAAGAGGGTTGGCGACCTCAAAGTCATCATAGAACATCTGGATCTGTATTGTCTGCTTCTCAGTTGAGAACAGGGGGTGACTTTTAAAAAAAGATCCGTCACAAATATCTTTCAGTCTAGAGTCGCTGGTAGCTGAGCTGTGCAACATTTCTGCAACATATTGACTTTTAAATATTGACTGCAGTGTAGATAAAATTGGAATATACATGAATTTATCTTGAACAACTACCTGATCATATGTTCCAGTCTTTTTATTTCGTCTTGTGTCAAATCTTGAACCAATCACACATTCAACTGGTTCTACTATTTCCCACTTGTCAGTCATAAATTTTGATCGCTTGTATTCCGAATTTAGAATTGTGAAAGGATTCTCTAACCCCTCAAAACACGCCTCAACTTTCTTGCACATTTCCGTTTCTCTTTCATTACTACATACATGCGTTATCACTGTCTCTTTAGCATGCTGATGGATATCTTGAACAATCTCTTCCATGGAAATGACTACAGAATTCAGTGTACACCTGCTGCCTTTAGATCAGAAATTACAGCTGAACAACTATTTACAATGTATGGCGAAGATAACTGTGATTCAGTCTCTAAATATTCAGTCGACTCTTCAACATGAGAAACATTACTTGTATTGCCGGTACTTTGAGGATATGAAAGATCATTTTCTACAGAATCAACTGAACTGCTTCCATGGCACTTATTAAGATGCTTTCTTAAACCTGAAAAACTACCAAACGAACGTGAGCATCCTTCTTGACCACACTTCAGAAAAAGAGTCCTGCCTGTACATAGCCCATGAATGACCTTAAAGTGCTTAACGAGGTTGCTTGGACTTCCATGGTCACTTTTGCAAAGAAAACACTTCATGGTTTTGTCTTAACTAACGCAGCATTCTTGCCCTCAACTCTGCAACTCTAGGAGTCTCCTTTGTTTCCCCCATGTCGATGTTGTAGATGGTTGTTTGCACGAAAGTGAAAAAGCTGCTAAGGGAGTAACTGTATGAGGTACCAAAGACGTAATGGGCTTTAAAGAGTTCGTCAAAAGCTCCAACTGAACCTGTTGCCTTGCATGGAATGGCATGCTTGTCAACCACAATGTAGTAGGAGTGAATGGTGCTCTGTGTGGATCCCTGGGCAAGAAGGTAGGGCTGACTGCTCATGGTGATGTTGTCTAGATGCTGCTGCACACTGCTTCCAACCTACAACAAAACACATTCAACAGAATTGTTTTGGTGACTAACTTCTGACAATAGATCAGATCACCTCCAACTGCGCATAAGATTGAGCTGATGGAAGACATATTTTAGGATTATTTCACTTTGAAAAAAATGTTTGCTGATAATTTACTCACCCCCATGTCATCCAAGATGTTCATGTCTTTCTTTCTTCAGTCAAAAAGAAATTAAGGCTTTTGAGGAAAAGATTCCAGGATTTTTCTGGATATAATGCACTTCCATGGTGACCAATGGTTTGAGGGTTCAAATGTCTCTCAATGTAGCTTCAAAAACTCAACACTCCCCGCAGAGAAATAAAGGTCTTATAAAGAGAAACGATCTGTTTTCAAAATTAAAATAATATACTTTTTAACCATAATCGCACGTCTTGTAGACACACATTACATCATGATGTTGGAAAGCAAAAACTAATTTAAACACCCTTTATCAAAAAAATATATATTTATGAATTAATAATAAACAAAGATATTGGACGATTTGGAAAGTTTTTCGCACTTCCCTACCCCTTTAAATGGGCTTATGTCTGTCCCGCGCGACCTTTCCAATGTCAATCTCAAGAAGCGTGGCGCATCTTTCTACAACACGTGCAATTGTGGAATTTTTATTTTGAAAACGACCGATCGTTTTGCTAGATAAGACCCTTATTTCTCTGCTGGGATGATATCAAGACTCTGAAGCTACATTGAGACAGAATTTGAACCCTCATTTAAAACAACAAACAGTTGGTCACCATGGTAGTGCATTATATGGAGAAAAATCCTGGAATATTTTCCATAAAAACCTTAATTTATTTTTGACTGAAGAAAGAAAGACATGGACCTCTTGGATGACATGGGGGGAAGTAAATAATCAGCAAAAAAAAAAAAGTATAAGTGAACTAACCCTTTAAGCATACCTTTTGAAATCTAATGAGCTGATCTACAGCTTGATAGGCTGAAAGCTTTCCCGGCCTCTTTCTTCCTTGGGCAGATGGTGGAAGCAAATGTAGCAGCAGCAAGATGGCAGACATCTCATTGTCCCAGCCTACAAATAAGTAAATAAAAAGCTGGTTAACATTATGCATAGCATTCAAAATGACAACTTGCACCATTATAAAAATGTACACTACACACCTACATAACCCACAATAACAAGTAAAATTCCATTCATACCATTTTCAACTTCAGCCGCTGACTCAGCATTGCGCATCAAATCCAAGAGTTATTTGGTGGGTACAAGTCCATGGCTTTCTTTTATTACTTTTGCTTTAAAAGTGGTTGGCCACTTCTCCAATAATTTGTTGACCGTGACCTCACCAAACAGAAATCTGAAATCTTGTTCTATCTGCAATGTAACACACATGGACAGAAGTGATGAGTGAAATCTAATGCTACATTGGATATTTTGGTGATGCTATGAATTAAGATGTCATACCAGTCCCGGTGTGTCCAGAAATCGTGGAAAAACAGAAGACATCTGATGATTTGGCTTCATCGTTGACCATTGCTTGCCGATATATGAAGGTCATTTTCATCTTCTCACGGACAGTCTTTTCATCAGCAGAGTGTCTCAAAACAGAAATAGCTGCTTCCACATCCTCATCAGATGGCTCTCTGTCAAAGGTACAGGGCTGACGACCAATACCTGGCCCACCAACTTAAGACAAAATAAAATGTTAAAAACTTCACAGGTCACCAATATAATCACATGTCACTGATCTGTAAACATACCTTTAGGAGATTTGCTGATTAAGGCACCTCTTTCCTCTGCTGTTTTTCTTTGTATGGTCTTTAACCGCCATGCAAGATATCCCGAACCACTCTCTGGATCGTAGTAATGTTCCTAAATGATTATAAATAAATTATAAAGGAGTACTATTAACATTTCAAAGAGTGAATAGATGCATAATATTGCAATAACTCATTTACTTACATATCCATGTTGTGAGTATGGGTCTTTTAGAAAGGGAAACAAAGCCACTATCCCCTGTGCATACATCACTCTGACACTTTTGGGGGGGGGATGTCCTAGCATATGAATTCAAAGTTAACATCACACTCAAATGACAATGCACAACACAATAGGGCTGTCACTTTTTATCCAATATTCGAAGGTACATTCGAACATGACGTGAAATATCTGTAATCGAACTATAAATAAACTATTTGTTTTTTAGAGTGACGTGTAATAGCGCAATTTTACAGTCTATGATTAGTTGATTGCCATTCTCCCTCTCTGGCGCGCGCATGCTGCGGAGCACAGTCTCTGTCTTGCATGCGCGTGCTCTAGATTGCGGGAGATTTGAACTAATATGCGTGATAAACTAATCTTTCAGGCATTAGACTGACCGGGTGGACAATTCAGCTTGAGAAATCGGGGGTGTGGCGTGTAAAACCTATATGCGTGAGAGTTGGCAGCTCTCTAGAGATAATGCACAGAACAGCCAGCCTGAACGGACATGCAATTACGAGCCGAACTCATCTAAAAAGCAGTGTTGAGAAATATGTTGGCTTCTACACCGGAGATGGTAAAGTAACCGTTGAAGTTGTGTGTGGCACATCTGTGAGTGCTCCAAACATGCATTCTCCACCGCGGGGAACATTGCCAATAAAAAGAGGGCCGCACTTGTTCCAGATCAAGTTGATAGATTGGTGTTTCTAGCAAACAATATTACAGTAAGGAAAGAATATTCGAATGCATTGCTTGATATTCGATATCCGTTCAAATTTGATTTTTTTCAAAAGTGACAGCCCTACAACATAATTGACATAATTCATATTTGTAAAATAATAACATTGTTTCTTTACAGCCCAGCAATATGCTTAATGCTCACCCATGTTTTTCTGTCATCTCAGCAGCAAGTATGTTAATCATCTGTCTTCTGGTGGCATCCGTCAGGGATTGAGTTTTCCCATATTCTTGGATGATGCGTTCACCACCAGGCTTAGAAGTTAAGATTTTTTCAATCAGCTGTAGGTGGAATAAAATGTGCTTTCCGTTATTGTAAAACCATATGTAATAATGATGAAAAAAATGTCATCTAAAGAATAATGGTGAAACAATATTCAGATTGGATTTAACAATTAAAGTAATTTTGACTTAGCAATTTCAACCACTTACCTCTTTTGCCTCAAGGTTAATGTGGCATGGCCTTTTAGGCTGGCTTTCTTCTGCAGCGGCTTCTTCTTCAATGGGGTCACAACGCGTGAAATTCAGGATGACGGTGTCCTTAGATGTACCCGGGCATGATGATTGAGAGGCACCTGTTCATTATGAAATTGGTACAAAACATATAAACATTTTACAAGAAAAAAGTTATTTTAATACAATAAATGTTCTCATGTCTTGCCTTTAAAATAAACAAACTAATTTGTGAATTGTCTGAATGAATACCATGTCCTCCATTGTCCAGCATGATTCTCAAAGTTCCAGGTGACTCCTTCACTATTTCTTCAAAAACCTCTGTGTCAACTTCTGTGTCTGATTGGTCATACACCTTAATGTCTGGCTTCCTGCTTTCTGGTATCTTGAATTTTAGACACACTGTAAAAAAATAAATAAAAAAATGAATTCCTTTCTCCCAAGATTCAAAGTTCATATTTAAGTTTGCCTCATGTATTCACTAAATGATGAAAGACAAGTATATGCAGCCAATATTTTATGTAACTGAAAATATAAAGCACAACAGAATTCTGTTGAATTACAACAGAATAAACTTTAAATGATTATTGACCTAGATATCAGATAACATAATAGGTTAAAGCTGGATTATTGTGTCATTGTGTGATGTATACAGCTTTAACCTAATGTGCCCACCTTCTTTCAAGAAAGCGTTGAATGTCAGCTCAGACACCTTGACATATTTCTGCTCTTCCTTGAATTGAACACGCAACAGCATTGTGTATCTGTTAACAAAGAATATATATATATATATTCAAAATCATAGTTTAGGGCTGGTTCAACTAACGTTAGTTATCTTACACATCCATTTGTCTCATGCACTATGCATTACTTAGATGTTATACTGCAATTACATAGGGCGCCCGAATTAGACAAATTTATGCTGGTTGAATATAACGTTAACTGCAGCAAATTAGGCTTAATGTTACGTTAGTTAAAGTTAACAGGCCCGGTGTCCATTAGCAACTGGGCCGAAGTTAGCTAGCTCATTATTTTAGTTCGAACAGTAACCCGTTAAAATTGTTAACCCATGTTAAACAAACACGTCATGCATTCAGTGATTTAAGCTATCGTTTTATAAGACCAACATTAACTATCAGAAGCATGCTATTGCTAACATTAACTGTGACCAGTATATTAAAAAAACCTAACTCAGATTAACGTTAGCTTGGAAGCTAAAAATAAGTTAGCTATTAACTGTATTAAATATTGTATTGTTAATAGTGACCGAGTTAACGTTATTTTACGCATAAATCATTCGGACCAACTTCATTCGTGAAAATATTAGGCTACAACATAACGTTACATAAAGAAACACACACAGTTAACGTTACCGATACGGATTGATATAACTTGTAATATGACCTCAATTTATCAGCACATCTCTAAAAGATGTAAAGTTACAGGTTTGTTGTGGAAAACACAGAATATTACTTACCTAGCAATATCAGTAGCTTTGCGTTGCTCTTTTCGGATCTCCATCCACCGAAATGCGTGCCGTTTGACGACGAGCAGCGAAATGGCGATTATTCTTTTTTTTTTTTTTTTTTTTTTGTGGAGGGTATTTATCACTGCTGTAGAGTTAAAATTGTCATTGTGTTTCTGCAGATTTTACACTCACTTTTAACTCCATTGATAGAGCAGCTTTACTCCCAAAAATGTTGAAAATACTCTATCTGGGTTAAAATAACTTTACTCTGAAATATTAACACCCCCCCAAAAAGTGGATCAGATGACATTTTAACTTGACGTTCCACAAATGTTACGATATCTCTGAACTTTGCCCTTCGATTGTGCCTTTCCAATAGCTCACAAGCAACAGTTCTCCAGTTCTCCCTTAATTTGTAAGGCAGCTTCGTGATGACTGTTTTCAAATTGCTTGGCATCTCCAGCTCCTCCATGTACTCAATTTCTTCCATTGCATTACAGCATCCACGCAAAAAGAGAGCATAACTCTGCAGTGAACTTACATCCTCTGATTTTACTGAAGGCCATCCAAGTACTTTCTCTATATATGCAGCAGCTATTTTGAACTCATTGCCAAAATGTTCCTTTAACAATGCTTTAGCTTGCACATATCCTCTTTGTGCATCCATGTGCTGGCAACTGCGCACAAGTTCCTTAGGTTGACCTTGTGTGTACTGTTCCAGAAAGTACAAACAATCTCGATAATTGTTGGTTTTGTCCTCTATTCCATGTTCAAATGCTCTGATGAAAGCTCTATATTGCAAAGGATTACCATCAAACACAAGAATATCTCTTTGAGGCAGTGTGCTGGTTTGTTGTTGTTGTACAAGAAGAGCATTAATCTCATTTTGTTTTTGCATAATACTGCAGATGTTTGAAGTTGATGTTCCATTGCTGTTCGGCATTACATTTGATGTTTGCATTTGTGACACAGAATGAAGATCAGATTGCAGTGCACTGTGAGTTTGCTGAACCACATTCCTTTGGTTCGCTTGCTGGAAACAATTCCTTGGTCTATATTCCTCAACATGAGGGTTAAGAATAACTTCTTTGCCACCCATTGTAGTTCCTTTATCATAATATGCATTCATACCATCAGAAAAGGTTTTACGATGCTGGCCGTCAAAATTGTTTAAAACCGCAATTTTAGCAGTAGCAGCAGCAATATCTGCATCAATATCCATTTGCTCTTGTCTTTGCCTCAGTTGTTCCTGTTGTACCTCCAAGGCATGTTTCTCCTTTAAAGCAGTTGCACGTGCAATTAATGCAGCCTTTTCTGCCTCTGCTATAATTCGTGCTGAAGAAGCAGAAGATCTCCCAGTACGCACACTGCTAGAACATTTCCTACTGGATGGTTTAGTTGACACTCGTGAGGAAATGTTTGAAACGCTATCATTTGGTTCAATGTCATCTTGACAAGCATTGTCATCAACACCAGAACATGAAACTTGACTTTCAGTACTCAACCATTTGTTAACATCATCTTTAAACCCATTATAAATTAACATCTTTCCATTGAACCATGTTTGTTGTCTTTCCTTTTCTTCATTGGGCAAAATAACCATCACAGAATTGTGCATTTCTTTTGCTTCATCACACAGCTTTATGAATTTCTCAAAAGAACATTGCACTTCCTTTTCATACTCAAGGTTACACATCAAATCTCTTATGATAACCATCAAGTTGTTTGCTTTATTTAATTTAGTCTTTCTTGTTTTCTGCAACGTTTCCAATTTTTCTAGTAATGCCCTTGGAGTAAGTTTGATGCCCCGTTTTTCTTTCACCGACTCCATTTCAACTCTCTCAACCGGCACATTAGTCTCTGGTGGTTTACCAGCAGCCATAAAGTCTTCACCACAATTACTCACACTCATTTTCACAGAGTGTTGATTTCATTCAACTTGTCAGTAACTGTAAACTTAAGCAACCAATGCATTGGATTTATGCTATTAAAGGTGTGCACACAAGAGCCATTCATAGGTAGCAGTACACATACCTTGAATTAATTCGCTCGCTTCGTCGCGACTGGTCCTTGATTCATACGTCCAATTATATCCAAATCCACAGCGGAATCCAGTGCTTAGTTCAAAAAAAGTTCCAAAGCGATGCGTGATAATCCACAAAGAAGTAGTTTTTGACAAAGTGTAGCGACAATTTACCATCTTGTCACTAGTAGAGGTGTTTTGTAGGGCTATCTGACGCGTGGTTCCAAACGAATCCAGTTCCAGTCAAATACTGCATTTTATCTTCTTTATTTTTTGCTCCGTTCTGATGCTCAAACATGTTACAATCCATAGTTCTGATCCACCATGACTCTTGATCCTCACCCTTGATCCTCACGCTTGATCCTCACGGTCAAAAACTGTTTGCTTCCCCAACACCCTCATTCCCTTGCTCTCTGATTATCTATATACACCTTAAACCCAACACCTGGCTTCCCTTGCTCTCTGATTATCTATATACACCTTAAACCCATACTCCACCCAGTGTTCTCCAGTGGAACTACAACAGCAAAAAGAGAGCATAATGGCTCTTACAGTACTAGTTATAGTTGTAATTGTGGTTTTAGCAGCAGTAGAATAAGTAAGTACTAGTTTCACTAGTATTTGAAAGCAATTGTGGTGTACCTATTGTTGAGGTACAGATAATCATTGAGGCTTTTATTTTGAAATAATGGAATTGGGTGGGGGGTTTGGGAGACAGAATGTTTGTTATTCAAACCAAATGGACTTGGTAAAATAGATTTGTACAACGCTCTTCTAGTCTTCGGACCACTCAAAGCACCTTAACACTACATGACATTCACCCATTCATACTCTAATGAGAGGACCTACCATACACATTGGCACCTGCCCATCAGTAACTAACATTCACACACTGTAGTCACAGCTAGAGGAGCAATCATGGGATTAAGTATCTTGCCCAAGGACACATTGACAGGCAGGTTACCCGGGCCTGGGATCAGACCGCCAACCCTCTGATTGTAGGACGGAGGAGGGAGCAGCTATTTGCATTTAGAAAGTTTCCCCTCAATTCTTTCTATGATGCCCTCCCAGTTCTTCTGGACTATGTTCTCTTGTCCGAGATATATTCCCAGGTATCTGAAGCCGTCCTTCTTTCACACTATGTTCTGGGGAAGAACTGGGAGGCCGTCACACCATTCACCGACAGCGAGGGCTTCACTTTTCTTCCAGTTCACCCTCGCTGCCGTTGTCTTGCTAAAATTCTTCACAATGTCAGTTAAAATGTCTGCATCCCTCTGGTTTTTAATAAAAACAACGACATTGTCAACATACGCCGATAAAATCATTCTTCCTCTAAAACCACCTAAAATCAGGCCTTCCAGGCTAGAGCGTATTTTTCCGAGGAGGGGTTCCAGGGAGAGTGCATAGAGTCCCGGACAGGGCACAACCCTGGCGGATCCCTCTACACACTCTAAAAGGTGCACACAGACTGCCGTTTATCTTCAGCACACTCTCAACGTCCTTGTACAACACTTTGATCTTAGCTATGAAACCAGCGCTGAACCCAAACTTCCCCATGACTTTCCAGAGGAAGTTGTGCTCAACGCGGTCAAAAGCCTTTTCCTGGTCTAGAGAAATCAGGCCAGTATTAATGCCCAACGAGCTGGAGACCTCCAAAACATCTCGAATAAGGTAGACATTGTCCACCATGGACCTGCCAGGGACACAGTAGGTCTGGTCCCGATGGATGACTTGCTCCATAGCTTCTCTCAGCCTGGACCTTGGACAGGTGCTTGTAATACACACACAGCAGGGACACAGGGCGCCAGTTGCCGATGTCCTGCAGGTTTCCTTTTTTTGGCAGCAGAGCTATTACAGCTCTGCGGCAGGACATCGGCATGGAACCAGAGGCCAGACTCTCGTTTAGTACTTTGAGGATGTCCTCCTCAAAGATGTCCCAGAAGGCCTTGTAAAACTCGGCAGGGAGGCCATCGATGCCGGGAGCACGCCGTCCCTGCATACTTTTCAGGGCGGCCCTCAGCTCCTGCACCTCTATGGGCCTGTTGAGCTGCTGGTTGGTCTCCTCGGAGACTTGAGGTAGCTCATTGCAGAGCTCCTCCATCAGTGGTTCCTCTTCCCTGTACTCACTGGCATACAGGGAGGAGAAAAGGCCCACAGCTCGCCTTCGAATCTGGCATGGTTCCTTCACTGGCTGCCCTGCGTCACCTAGCAGTCAGTGGATCACCCTCCCCTGCCCACTCTTCTTCTCCAGGCCAAAGAAGAAGCTAGAGGGAGTGTCCATCTCCGTGATGGTCTGAAATCGGGACCTGACCAGTGCGCCCTGTACTTTAACGTCAAAGGTCGGCCAGAGCCATTTTTTTTACTTTGAGGACTTCAATATGTCCTCGATCTCCTGTGGACTCGCCTAAACGTTCTAGTTCTACTATATCAGTCTCAAGGTCCTTCATAGATCTGGTGATGTCTCTGGTGACGTTGAAGATGTGCTGTTGACAGAGGAGCCTAATCTCAATCTTACCGCGGTCCCACCACTGCTTAAGACTGCTGAACTCGCTCTTCCTCAGCCTAAAAACACTCCAGAAATAAAAAAGCACCTCTCTAAAATTCTAATCGAAAGCTAAAACGGAATTAAAATGCCAGTATGCACTCCTAGGTAAAACATTTCCAATAAAAACATTACATGAAAGCAAAGCATGATCAATAAAACCAGCGGGTACAATACTGCACATTTTAAAAATATGAAAATACTGCTTAAAAACATAAAACCGATCTAACCTGGCTGAGGAGAGTCTACCGTCTCCAAGGCGGGACCACGTGTACTGCCGGCAGTCTGCATGCATCCTTCTCCACAGATCCACCAGACCATGGGAAATGACCAGCTGCCTCAGAGCATGCTGTGAAGCTGGATGTGGCTCTGCATGGTTGCGATCTAAAGATGCATTTTCTGTACAGTTAAAATCCCCGACCAAAAATAAAAAATCTCAAAAATTTGTTGTAAAAACAGCTTCCTCCTGTTGGAGCATACACATTGATAAAAACAACAGTAAAAAGGTCGAACCGTGCCTTGACTAAAAACAACCTCCCCTCGATAATGTGTTTGACCTCCAGGGAGACTGGATTAAAAGACCTGGAGAAGAGGAAGCCCACTGCTCCACTGAGGTTGGTGTTATGGCTCAACAGGACTTCCCTTTCCCACTCCCTCCTCCAGTCGGCCTCGTTGGTGCTGTCACTGTGCGTCTCTTGCAAGAAGAGAACATCAAGATGTTTCATTTTTTTCATTCATAAATAGATGTTCTCTTCTTGGCATCTCTGGCTCCATTCACGTTCAGGCTTCCTATTTTAAATATATCCATGATGAATGAAAAAATTAAAACACAAATAAAAACCAAAAAAACAATAAAAACACACATTGGAGCTTTTTTCGTGACCATCAATAATTGCTCGTTTTGCTTAAAGCACAAGTTTTTTCAATCTAAAAACCTCTTGATCGGTGAAGCCAGACTCCTCCCTCTGGCTCATGCGGAGTCTGGCTGAATTATAAAAGCACACCAGGTCTGGGAAAAACTCCTCAATTTTTAGATTTTTATTTTTTACTTTTTGTAAGAATGTTTTTATTTGCTCTGCCGAGTATACCTTTTCCCTTTGACTTTCTGTTAAAAAGGCACAGTGTATGTCGCTGCCATCCGACACACAGCCCTCACTTTCACTACCGTCAGAAACCTGCCCCCTACCTGCCTCCTCTTCCTCCCCAACCTTACTGGCTTTTGCCTCGCTGCCTATGTTTTGCTTCTTTTTTTTTTCTCTTGGTTGCAGCCTTCGTTTCCCCTGCTTCCTCCTCCACCATCTCCACCTCTTCCACAAACTAGGAGAATTAAAGGGGGACTTTTGAATATTAGATCTCTGTGCTTTAAAGCTGTTTTAGTAAATGAACTAATATCTGACAACCATGTTGTCTTCCTGAAACATGGCTATCGAAAGGGGAGTATTTTAGCTTGAACGAAGCGACTCCTCCAAGTCATGTTAAAACTCATATCCCCCGAGGCACAGGCCGAGGGGGTGGAGTGGCAGCTATTTATGACTCCTGCCTTTTAATAAACCTAAACTGGATTATAACTCATTTGAAAGTCTGACTTTCAGTCTTTCACAACCAACCTGGAAAATAATCCAGCCGGTTCTCTTTGTAATAGTGTACAGGGCCCCAGGTCCTTATTCTGAATTTTTATGTGAATTTTCACAGTTCTTAACGAGTTTGGTCCTTAAAACGGACAAGGTAATTATTGTGGGTGACTTTAACATTCATGTGGATGTCGATAACGACAGCCTTGGTACTTCATTTCTTTCTTTGCTGGAATCAATTGGTTTCTGTCAGACTGTAAATAAACCAACTCATTGTTTTAACCACACGCTCGACTTGGTTCTTGTATATGGTATTGTGATAGAACACTTAACAATCTTTCCACAGAACCCTCTCCTGTCGGACCATTGTCTGATAACCTTCGAATTTCTACTGCCAGAATCTCCTCCTCCTGCCAAGGGTTTCTACAGTCGATGTTTATCGGATACCGCTGTAGCCTCATTTAAAGAAGCCATTCCCTCTGCTCCAAGTTCAGTGTCCTGTCTCAAGATATCAGAAGACTCCTGTGAAAACTTCAGTTCGTCACAAATCGACCATCTTGTCGATACTGCTACAGGCTCTTTGAGAATGGCACTGGACGGTATTGCTCCCCTCAAAAGAAGAATGGCAACAAGAAGGAAGTTCGCCCCTTGGTATAACTCTCAAACCCGGAACTTAAAGCAAACTGTGCGGAAACTTGAGCGGTTATGACGTTCCACCAAATCAGAAGGATCTAGGCTAACTTGGCAAGACAGCGTTAAAACATACAAGAAGGCTCTCCGTAACGCAAGAGCATCCTATTACTCATCATTAATCGAGAAAAATAAAAACAACTCCAGGTTTCTCTTCAGCACTGTAGCCAGACTGACAGAGAGTCACAGCGCTGTCGAGCCGTGTATTCCTGTGGACCTCAGTAGTAACGACTTTATGAACTTCTTCAAAAATAAGATTCTGACTATCAAAGAGAAAATTGATGGTCTCCTGCCCCCAACCGGAGCCGACCCGTCCTCGGATGTAGGATCCTTGGATGCAGCCGTGGGCCCTGATACCTACTTGGATGGTTTCTTGTCCATCAACCTTGATCAACTGACTTCTACAATTTTGAAATCCAACTCTTCCACTTGTCTCCTGGATCCGATTCCAACTAAGCTGCTTAAGGAAGTTTTTCCGTTAATTAGCACATCCCTACTGGATATTATGAATCTGTCTTTGTTGACATGACATGTACCACAGTCCTTCAAGGTAGCTGTAATTAAACCTCTTCTGAAGAAACCTACTCTAGCTCCAGAGGTGTTGGCTAACTACAGACCCATCTCTAACCTTCCCTTCCTCGCTAAGATCCTGGAGAAATCTGTCACGAATCAATTATGTGACTTTCTACAAAACAATGCTTTGTTCGAGGATTTCCAGTCAGGATTTCGAGTGCATCATAGCACAGAAACGGCACTGGTGAAAATTACAAATGATCTTTTACTTGCATCGGACCAAGGACTTGTATCTTTTCTTGTATTGCTGGACCTCAGTGCTGCTTTTGACACCATCGATCACCGTATCCTGCTGCAGAGACTGGAACACTTGATTGGCATCAAAGGAACTGCACTCAGCTGGTTTAAATCTTATTTATCGGATCGATCCCAGTTTGTGTTTGTGAACGGTGAATCATCGAGGACCACCAATGTTGGTCATGGAGTCCCACAAGGTTCTGTGCTTGGACCGATTCTATTTACCCTGTACATGCTTCCTTTGGGCGACGTTATCAGAAAACACCGCATAAACTTCCATTGTTATGCAGACGATACTCAACTGTATCTATCGATCAAGCCAGAAGACACCAACCAACTTGTTAGACTTCAGGATTGGAGACATCAAAACTTGAATGACCTGCAACTTACTGATGTTAAACTCGGAAAAAACGGAAGTTATCATGATAGGCCCAGAGCGCCTTCGAAGTCACCTGTCACGTGATACAGTCTCTATGGATGGAATTGCTCTGGTATCCAACAGCACCGTCAGAAATCTTGGAGTTCTCTTCGACCAGGATATGTCCTTCAACTCTCATATAAAGAAGACTTCAAGGACTGCCTTTTTTCATCTACGTAATATATTTAAAATCAGGAACTTCCTGTCTCAAAGTGATGGAGAAAAACTAGTTCATGCATTCGTTATTTCTAGACTGGATTAGTCTAATTCTTTGTTATCAGGCAGCTCTTGTAAATCGCTTAAACCTCTTCAGCTGATTCAGAATGCTGCAACACGTGTATTAACAAGAACTAAGAAATGGGATCATATAACTCCTGTATTAACTTCTCTGCACTGGCTTCCTGTTAAATCAAGAATAGAATTTAAGGTACTTCTCCTCACCTACAAGGCACTTGCTGGTGAGGCACCGTCCTAGCTTAAAGAGCTTGTTACACCGTATTGCCCTACAAGGCATCTGCGCTCCGTAGATGCTGGGCTACTTGTGGTTCCTAGTGTTTTAAAAAGTAGGATTGGAGCCAGAGCCTTCAGTTATCAAGCTCCTCTTTTGTGGAACCAGCTTCCACTTTCAGTCCGGGGGGCAGACTCGGTCAGTTCATTTAAGATGAAGCTTAAAACGTTCCTCTTTGATATTGCTTATAGTTAGGGCTGGCTCAGGTTAGCCTGGACCAGCCCTTAGTTAATCTGCTCTAGGCTTAGACTGCTGGGGGACTTCTTAGGACACACCGAGCCCCTCTCTCACTCTCACTCTCTCACTCTCTCCTTCCACAATCATCCATGTTTTATTAATGTACATCACTAATTAAGCTTCTTTTCCGAGTTTTTTGTGCTTTCTCGCCTAGCAGGTCTCCATGGATCATAGTTTCGTGCGGACCCTGGTTCTGACTCCTGGCATGGCACTGCTGACACCTGTTGCTGCCATCATCATTACTTTAAATATGATTCATATTACTGTCATCATAAACCAACATCTTTCTGCTTTCCCTCCCCACAGAAGCCTCTGTGGATGGTGGTTCGACCTGATGGTGGTTGTCCCTGCAGTGGTCCTGCCGTACACTTGTTCTGCTTTTTGCAATTACTTGTATCATTTCTGTTAGAGAAATTGAATGTATTGTACATCTTTTACATTGTTGATTCTGTACACATGACATCCATTTCAGTCTGTCCATCCCGGGAGAGGGATCCCTCCTCTGACGTTCTCCCTAAGGTTTCTTCAATTTTTTCCCCCATTGAAGGGTTTTTTCACATTTTGGGGAGTTTTTCCTGTGCCGATGTGAGGGTTTTGGGACAGAGGATGTTGCATGTGTACAGACTGTGAAGCCCTCTGAGGCAAATTTGTAATTTGCGATTTTGGGCTATACAAAATAAAATGAATTGAATTGAATTAATACATACCTGTCTGTAGCGTCTCCAAATCCAGTGGCTGCATCCTCCAGAAGCTGCCCTTTATTTGTTGATATTTGTTGAGTGCGTCACAGCAAGAGCGACTAGGCTGTCCAATAAATGACTCGTTCAAATCGCATGCAGCCATCCAGAATCAGAGGACATAAATACATTTTTCTCAAGATTCTGAAGCTCCCCTCTATATTATGATGATCATCACTTACTCTGAGCTGTGCAATACACAACTATCATGAACCATTATGAAAAAACGATGCATGAAGAGTGACTATTTTGGCAAAATCAAAGTATGACAGAATTCTGAAACTACTCTACTCTCATTATCCTGAAACGTACACAATGATCTAAGGAAACCGTGCTAGCTACTAAAATGCACCTTTGGGCCAATATAGTCCAGGGTTTTGTTCATTTTAAAATTCTTGAGTGTGGTGAGTCACTATGGAATCAATGTTAAATGTTATTTGAATATCTTTACGGCACAACCCCTTTCAAGTGAAAGAGGAAATTTTTATCTTTTTCGGTTGAACTGGTGAACAAATCTTTGAGAACTCATGGAAGAATGAGGCCTGCAGGTTTTAATGTATTTTGACAAATGGGTTGGAATACCGAATCAGCTAAATGAGCAAAATTAGCAATCTGTGTGAAAAATGTTTACGGCCAAAAGCATTGAACTGCAACCCTCGGCTAACCCTCACCAATAAAACAGGGACCCTGAGTTAAACGATATGTCGCACAAGATAATACAAGATTAGGTTTATTTGCTATGAAAGAGGGTGGGGCTAATACATCAGTATAACTGGGACTTTCTGCTGAGAGGAATGAAATGTTACACAAGATAATACGAGAAACGCTCTATTTGATGCTAACGGGGTTAGTTGTCATGTGTTACAACGTTAAATTATAAGGTTGAAATGATAAATAAAAGATGAAAAGCGGTCCTATCTAAAGGTCGAACAGAAAACCTTTTGAAAGAGAAAAAAACATTTCTGCCCCATCACCCATACTCCCGAGAAGAGCACAATATTTGCACCGAATAGCAGCGCGGATTCTGTAGCTGAAAGGATGCAGGACCACATAGATCCCCCAAAAAAACGTAATGTATAAAGATTCTGGGAACATGTCTATGCTGTTCCTGCATTCCAACAATTCATCCCGCAGGATAACAGATGGTGTGCTGTGCATAAGGCTTTACAGTCTTGTTGTGCCACTGCAAACACTGAATAACACACAATATATGTATGTCAACATTATAGTGACAATACGATCCTGTAGATACACGCTCTACAAGGAGAATTCCTCCCCTTCTCACTCAGAAAGCAACGCAGGTAGTGATTTTGGCTCTTGTCATCTCCTGCCTCGACTATTTTAACTCTTTCCTGGCAGGTGTTCCTGCTCTCGCCAGTCTACATCCAGGACAGGGTCAAACCCTACATCCCAACCCGCAGACTCTGCTCTGCATCTGCCAAGCTGCTTGTTCCTGTGGTGGAAGATTTTGCACAGACAATCGTAAAGTAAGAAACAAAGGGTCCGAGTCAAATATGTCTTTCTCCGTTTATTTCCTTGCAAGGGAAGAAAGGTCACAACAGCTACATGCTCTGCAGACTGTCATGAACCAACTTCCTGCCCCCTAACAGAACGAGGCAGTTCTTATACACAAGTTCAGTTATCAGTGGCGTCAACAGAAACCTTGACCATCTTGTTGAGTCTCTACAGCCAGGATACTCAGGACAGCTAGTCCATGTAAGACACATCAGTTCTTTGACCATGGACTCGCCCTCCTAACACTTGAAAACAAATACATACGACCTACTTTGTTTAGTCTCTAGAGCTAGGACGCTGAGGACATTTATCAGTGTGGAACACTTCAGCTCTCATACCATGGCCTTTCCATCTCAGCACTTGCAATTAATAAACTGGTTATACAAATGAAGCATTTAGAAGAGTTACATATATTTTTGCCATTACATTCCACTCTTTTGATTATATAATAATCACACACTATGCATCAATTTAGGATGTCTACTCTAAAACATTTACAATCTGATATTTACCACATCAAATATCATAAACATGTACACCCGGAGATCGCTCACAAAACTTGGCCTGTCACAGAACAAAAACTCCCTACAAAAACCCTCCAAAATGGGGGAAAATAGGAAAAAATCTGTTGAGAGAAGAAAAGACTGGAAACCTTCTCCCAGGATTGAGCATTACACCACGGATGTCATGTGTACAGTATAACCATTTACTTATAGGAAAATAAAAAATGTTTATCACAATACTGGAACTTAATCTAAGTACAATCACACAATATAGAATGAATAGGTGGAAAAACTTCTGTCAGAAAAATTCTCACACCTTCATTTATCAGATGATCCAGAACACAATGTACCTCTGTCCAAGAGAGGACAGACTTTCTGTCGTACTACGGTGGAACAACTAAACTAATTAAATGATTGCATAAAACCAAGACATAAAAGGAGAATTTCACATGGATCACTTTGATGTGTTTATAAAAAAAAACATATCTTACAACATGCTATTATTTTTGCTAATACAGAAAATAGCTTTATTGATGATTTCATATTCAAATAAGGCCATTGAGGCCTCGATATAATCGGTCAGGGGATCGAGATGATCTCCCCCAGCATGCTGCAGTTTGTTTGTTGAGAATTCTGTTGGTTCAAATTGGTTAGTCATGGTAGCATCCACCCGACGCTGCTGTAGTCCTCCAATATCAAGTATTAGAGGCCTCCAAACACAGCGAGGAGCGATACAGCCAGAGATCAGAGTAAACAGTGATAATGTCAAATTCTTTGCCTTGCCGAACTGTGATTCCAGCATTCTACTGAAAGGATGTGTGTGCATTTATTTGTTCAATTTGTTAATCATACTCTAAAGTTTACTGACCCAATGGGGTGTGATTTGTGGTGAGTGTGTTAATCCTTCACTGGGGTCCACCTCGCCCCCCCGCTGCTCCTCCCCTTCTCCAACGCCGATGTGAGTCCTCCCTCCTCGGCTCTGATGTCCACGTTGTCCAGTCACTCCTACTTCATCCCAACAGCTTTCATTAATTTTGCCGAAACAAATCAACCAAACAATTATTTGATAATACCAATTGTCGTCTCGTTTGTAAACCTGTTTTTAGATCTATGATCCCTAATTGCACACACATATCCAGTGTGCTGGTGTTTGTATGTAGTCTCACAATAATAGCGACATTTTATCAATTTTTTCTTTTCTGTTCATCCTGAGGTTAAAATAACAGATCTGCGTAATTCTGGAATCACGCAACAGTATTACTTCACATCCTTCATTATTCAAATTAATTAATTAACTTTACTTCTCTCCTGTTCCCCATCCGTCTATGACTGTGTGTTTGTGTTTGTGTATGACCTGTTGTCCGTTGAAGAGGGATCCACCACCTCCACTTGTCCTCTCCTCCATCCAAACACCATCCCGTCCTTTGAAGGCCTCCTCCCTGCTCCACTCATGTTGCCCCCCCACAGACCCCCGTCCACAGGCCTCCGTGTCTCTATTTGTCTCAGGAATACACACAAGAACAAACAGGTTTCAGATACTTCAACATCATCGTATCTCTTTATCTTTCTTATGCTCTGCAGCACTGTTGCTGCTGGCATAAACTCATTAGTTTTGGGCTCCCGGGAGCAATGTACTGGTATTTGTTGCTTACCAGTCACTCTGTCCCATCTGGTGGGAGCTGGCCTGCAGCTGGATGCTGAAGTTCTGGCTCATAGCTTTGTTCAATGCAGACACAGGGTCTGGCCTCTGTGGGACCAGGGCTGTGGTTTGTGATGGGGACGGAGGAGGTGGAGGAGGACGTGACGGGTGGATGGAGGCTGGAGGATAAACAAGCAGAGGAGGCTTCGTCTCCCTTATATCACTTCTCAAAAGGAAAAACCAAATCAGGAGAATTAATCACAAATTATCACATCTCTTGTTATTCACTTTTCACCGTCTCCTCTTACTTCCTCCTTGCGCTCCTGCGCCTCTTAGAAAACCCATTTCCTTAGCAACCTTCCATCAACCATATTGGTCTTCCCATTTCCTTAAATGCGTAACATTTCCATCATCAACTTTCTGAATTTTCCAACTTCCCTTTTCAAAACCCATCCATCATCATCTCTTGCTCTCATAACTTCCATCTTTTGCTGCTGGGGAACGACCCCATTCTATATTATATCATCACATCTATTTTCTATTAGTGCATTTATCTAAACTATTTTCCACGGACTGATTTAGATAGAATAGAAACCTGCTTTTGTCTTTATTGCTAACAGGAACTTTAATTCTTAATTGTTTAAGTAGCGCAGAGTAAAGAAAAGTTGGCTTTGAGGGATTTAAACTTAAAAATTAAATAATAATAAAAAAACACCAGTCCGGGATTGCTAGTCAAACGGATGTCGTCACTCTCCTCCAACTCAAGTTGATCCTGGCCTCACAAAACCAAACTAATCCTGTAACGGACCAGGGCAGAGGACTTTGAGAAGAGTCATAGACTCCCTGTGCACAGTTTCAGGTCCAAACCTTGAGAGGAAAAAGAGTTCTTGAGATCCGACTCGAAGAACCAATTACGTTAGAAAAAGAGAAGACACGTCTGCCACTCAATTTCTGACCTGGAAAATACTTTTGTTGTGTTACAGAATGTGTAGCCCCTTTTTTCAATTAAAAATGAAAGATAATTAAAGTTTCTCTTGAACTCTCCCCATAGTGGTGGGCATAATTTCCACTGAACTCTTATATGTGTGTTTGAGTGAAAGCTTTTGTTGTGCTTCAAATGGCTTTGTGATGTCCATGTGAGCTTGTTGCTGCTTGGATGTGTGTGTGTGTGTGTGTGTGTGAGTGAGTGTGTGTAAGTGTGTGAGTGTACATGCAGTTAGTGCAGAAAGCGTTTCTTCATTGCAGACAGCGGTGTGTGTGTGTGTGTGTGTGTGTTTTACTTCCCTCATCATTTGAGGATCTCAGCATGGATGCCGTCTCCCCCTCACATGCAGCCTCCTGCTCCCTCTCCTCACGTCAATCAGATTGTGTGCTGTGGAACCTGGTTGTTGTGGTTCTTTCTGCGGATCAGCCTTTGTGGCAGGGTGCGGTATTGGCGGACATGTGATGAGAAGAGGGCCTCCAGCATCTGTTAGACTCGGACACATAGCAGAAAAGAAACCCATTGGTCATCTCGTCTAGAAACCTTTGTATTCAGTCATACGTTTCTTATTGACTACATTCACATTCATGCCATCCAAACATTTTGATTTATCTTCATATTTCTGTCTCATCACATCCACAATGTGTCCCTCCGGAGGACTCATTTCCTTTTTACTTTTACCCTGTACACCACCCATCTGTCAGGCGTGGTAAAGTATACTTTTTATTCCTTAAAACAGGGATGGGCAACTGGCGGCCCGCGGGCCGCACGCGGCCCTCGTCATCACTCAGTGCGGCCCTTGAATAGATCAATAATAATTTTAAATTTTAATAATTAAAAAAAAAAAAAAAAAAGGTAATTACATTTTTGACCGATAGAGGGCGCACCGTTCCCAGACAATAGCGGGCACGGCCGCTTTACAACAACAGAGAAGAAGAACGTCAACAGTCATGGCCACTAGCAGTGGAATAAAGAGAAAACTTGACATAGACTCACCGACGATACACTGTTTCATTTGATGCGCATTGGGACCACAAACATTGACATTGACATCCAATCCATTGTGAGCCAGCAGGCCAAACCACAGCTCTCTCATTAGCTTCAATTAATGTTGGGCCTCTGTGGTTTTCTGCTATTATTGAATGAGAGCTATTTGCAATAAGTTTAAAAAAATCTTTTTTGTTGTTTGTGATGAATGAGTTCAAATGCCTTTTGCACTTATTTTTTAAGCATGTTTTGTCTTATGAAGGACATGTTACAATGCATTTATTTTATAAGCAGAAACTATTTGCAATCAGTTTTTTAAGCAAACTTTGTTCTTTGATATGAAGGAGTTCAAGTTACTTTTTGCACTTTTTTAAGCAAACTATCTGTCTTGCTAAATTAAAATGCATTTATGCAGAAAATAGTTGTATGTTGGTGCAGTAAACACACAGGTATAAATTCATATTAAAAAAAATCTAATTGAGAATCATTTGTAGTGTTTTTCATATCCAATTATTTCAAGTGCGCGGTCATGTGGCCCTCCAATGGTCCTCCTGAAAGAAATGTGGCCCTCCTCATCATGGAAGTTGCCCATCCCTGCCTTAAAATATAGTCGTCACTATAAGTCTTGATTTTCTTTTACATAGGAAAAATACAAGTTAAAACCCAACCAAAAATATTGGTTAATAAATATAGGTCAAGGGCGCAAATATCTGTTCTCAGATTATTATTATCCGAAACACAATATTGTTCCTGTCTTCCTGTTGGGTCAAGGGCTGCGATTATGCGATTTCAGTGTTGGTCTGAATACAATCGTTAGTTCGCAAAATCAATCCTATCTTCCCCCCTCGGTCAAGGGTCACAACTAATGTTGTCCCTGTCTTCCTCTTGTTTAAGGGTCACAACTACTATTGCCCTTGTATTCCTCTTGGTCAAGGGTCACAATTGTCAATTGTCCCTGTCTTCCTCTTGTTCAAGGGTCACAACTATTATTGCCCTTGTATTCCTCTTGGTCAAGGGTCACAATTATACGATTTTCGAGTGTTAATCGTCAATCCGCAAATTGCCCCTGTCTTCCTTAGTAAAAAGTTGGATGCTGATGAACCAGAAATACTTTACAATTACTTTTATGATTTCATACACATTTTTCAATAACCGGAAAAAGACAAGTTATCCTCGTTAGAGACCCAATCAATAACCGGAATTTGGATTTTATAAAAAGAGGGAAAAAAAAAAAAAAATGTAAAAAAGTACCAAATACTCGTCTGTAATCTGTTATCACCCATTACAATTCAGAAAACCCCGTTTGAAAATTAGAATATCAACTTCTTACCCGATTTGTGTGAAAATCTTCCTTGATTTGATCGTGTTGAAGTCAATCAGGCCCCATTTGGTCGCCGGACCCCACTCTCTAAATCTGATGAGGTTTGGGGCAGAATCACTTTTGTTTTTGATCCTGAAGAGGCCTTCTTTCCGGACGTCCATAGAGTCCCGACGGAACTTCAAACGATCCCACTTCTGACACCAAATTGTGGTGGAAGATTTTGCACAGACAATCGTAAAGTAAGAAACAAAGGGTCCGAGTCAAATATGTCTTTCTCCGTTTATTTCCTTGCAAGGGAAGAAAGGTCACAACAGCTACATGCTCTGCAGACTGTCATGAACCAACTTCC
Organism: Pungitius pungitius; assembly: GCF_949316345.1. Lineage (NCBI taxonomy): Eukaryota > Metazoa > Chordata > Actinopteri > Perciformes > Gasterosteidae > Pungitius > Pungitius pungitius. The sequence continues at coordinate 13,040,562 of NC_084909.1, read as the reverse complement.
TGCCCCCTAACAGAACGAGGCAGTTCTTATACACAAGTTCAGTTATCAGTGGCGTCAACAGAAACCTTGACCATCTTGTTGAGTCTCTACAGCCAGGATACTCAGGACAGCTAGTCCATGTAAGACACATCAGTTCTTTGACCATGGACTCGCCCTCCTAACACTTGAAAACAAATACATACGACCTACTTTGTTTAGTCTCTAGAGCTAGGACGCTGAGGACATTTATCAGTGTGGAACACTTCAGCTCTCATACCATGGCCTTTCCATCTCAGCACTTGCAATTAATAAACTGGTTATACAAATGAAGCATTTAGAAGAGTTACATATATTTTTGCCATTACATTCCTCCCTCACTGAGAGCAAAGCACTCAACCAGATCACAACTCTAAATGGTGGAATGAGCTCTCTGATGACATCAGAACCACAGACAGCTTCTACCTCGTCCGACTATACCTTGACTAAAAACACTTAACATATTGTAGCACTTAAATTGTACTTTTAATGGCTCTTATCTATAGCCAGTTGTAAATCGGCTTATTTGATGAAATTGCACTCTGTTTTTCTGAATTTGTATCCTTATGGTTGAAATGCACTTTATGTAAGTTGTTTTGGATAAAAGCGCCAGCTAAATGACATGTAATGTACATGTTAAGAAAATCAGACAACAAAATCCACACAAAACAGTAGAACAATTTTATATTAAAATAACTGGATAATGTGCAGATACACATGGTTGAAATCATTGATTGAAATGATGGTAATGGAGGCAAGTTCATGATCATACATCATTGGTTATGTAGGCATATGTAATCTCCACCATTAGCAAGCCACCAGACACACATTTGCTGTCTAAGGATACACTTTGGATTTTAAGGCGTTTTACAGTATGAGGATCAGAGACAACTTCCAATGTTCTCCATTGATCCAGCAGTTGATCCAGTGTGGTTAAATTCCATATTTCTCCTTCAACTGCTTCACCAGGTTGATGTAGTCATTCATGGCATCATCTTTGCTCCTGCCTGATGGTAAATCAAAATACATTTAACAAAAACATGGATAAATGAACAGAGCAATAAAGAGTATTTTAACTTTTAGACTAGTTTTTTTTTAGACTAATGCTTGTTGCATGCAGTTAGTAGTTATGAGGATTGTCTCAGCTCAGTCCTCAGCTGGTCTGTCTCACATGAAGCTTAAAGATTGGCTTTGACAGTGAAATTAGACCTGCTTCTCAACTTGATGACCTGGTTCCCTATGTAATGGAGTATTTGCATACTAGCTTTGGTGAGAAAGTGAAATGATTAATGTGAATAGAGCATATTATTAAATAACTCTTCTGGTTTCTCACTACTTGTATTTTATTACATAGATTTACATAGAAGTGTTTTCTATGGCTGATAACACTCAACACTCAACTTTACCGATGAATAGGGTGTGACAACTGGTAGATTATGTAGTCATAGCGGTGCCATAACAAAAGAAAATATATTCAACAGATTGAGAAAGGGAATAGACAAATAACAATACAAAAGAAAAAAAATAGCATTTGTATCAGTTTTAATTTTGTTGCCCAAAACTATGACGAAAAATGTTCGTTAACGACCCTTTGATCAAGACAAACGACTAAGATGACTAAGACGAGAAGAAAATGGATCTTAAAAAATAAAATCTATTTTTAAGACAAAAATGTTGGTGGTGACGATGTCACAATACTTTTTTTCCCCTGGCATGCACCTAACAGACATGGGCAAAGTACTGCCCCGTATGGCGGTTGTTAAATTGTCATGAAAATATATTCAACAGATTAAGGACCCAGAACGCTTGGGTACTGTGGGTGCAGCGGTGGTTCTTGTGCATCGATACGGACCGCGTCGACTATTTTACACTTCGGCGAGTGTGTGCTTCCTTGGCCTAGCTCCGCTGTCTCAGATTAGCTAACTGTTAGCAGGCTAAAGCCGTGGCACTTCAGAGACCGATGTGCGTGGAGATAAAGACCTGTTATAACAGCTCAGGGCTGGTCGGCCAGCAGAAGATGTTGATGCGGACCTGGCTGCTCCGTTTTCTGGCGACAGTAGCCAGCGTTTCGAGACACGCGGACATCAACCAGTTCACACGCCACATCTTGAGAAGACGGTCCGTCTTCGGCCACCGTACGTTCGTTACTAAGCAACAAAGAACGCGCAGGTGGAGGCTTTTGATAGACTGCTCAATGCAGGTGAAGGATGTGGTGGCAGAGAGCAGGAGGAGGAAAACCCACCAGGTCCCTGGTTCTCATGAAGTCAGCGGAGCTTTAGACCCTTGCAAATTTGTTAAATTACAAGTTCAAAATGATTTTTCACATGTTATTTATATTAGCTCAAATAAACACTTCATCCATTTGCCCCTCTGTCAAATTTTAGAACCCATTGTGGCCCACGAGTCTACAGGAATCGACCTATCCTAGGTCTATAGCAGGGGTGGTCTAGATATCTAATGGATAACCAAAGTACTGCAAGCTAGACCATTATGCAGTTGTAGACACAACACAGGGGTCCCCGGGCCTGAGAGGGGAAGAAAGGGAGTTTAATATGGCTTTGTGACTAAAAATAGACTAAAAGGTCATTTGTTTACGTCGACTAAAACTAAGAAGGATTCAAATGAGTGTGACTAAAACTAACATGCATTTTCGTCTAAAAGACAAAATCAAAGATGCCAAAATTAACACTGATTTGTATTCATTCAGTAATTATTTATTAATTTGTTATTTTATATATATTAGTTTTAGTGACGATTTGCGTAAACACCAGAATGTTATGAAGAGTGAACATTTGGATTTATCTTCTTTGCCATGAAAATGAACTTAATCGCCAGAAAAAAACATTTCCATTGCATTTCTGCCCAGCCAAAAACAGGACCAGCTGGCATCACGTCACTGATACTGTTTGTAAGGAGTTCGCTTCATGCCGAACTACTTAGCGTTTGAGCCCGGGGAAGGCGTGATTGACACGCTATATGCTATGCTCACTGTAATGGTAAAATGTTATATCATAATCTTATGCTAAAAGAGTGATTATTGTCTGTAATGAAGCAATGTGAGAAGAAAAGGGAGACCCAAAAGTTGTCTTTGCAGCTGTGTGAAGGAGGACAGTCAAACCGGCCTTCACCCGAATGCTCGTACAAAGGAACCCTGTTACTCCCATCTTTGCCTTGATTCGTTTCCTGCTTGATTTATAACTTTTCATTTGTTTTATCTCACAGGTGGTTTAGAGTTTCAGGCTTCAGTAGCTCTCGTGTCTGCATACCACCAGAAATGACCTTCATGTGTGTGTATAAGAACTCAGCATTTTCACTGCTCCACAGTGACAGCACCGTGATACGTGCCTGTGTAGTTGACCTCCTGCTTGCAAGCAATAAATGGACTTTCTGCAACTTTGATCATTCATCAAGACTCCGTTTTATTAGACAAATCATTCTCTTCTACCGAGCTTATTGAAATATTCCGCAACATCACTTCGCGTGCCCTGTGCTACATAAAAACGCTAGACTGACGTTGTCCTGATAATCCACGCACGATGGTTCTTTTATTTTCCATAAAGCACATCTTTCATTAGTTGTAACAATACAAAGCACCGCGCGCAAGCGGTCAAACGTCCTCCCAAACGCACTGTATTTGCCCTCTTTATAGTTGAGGCACAGTTGTTAAGTGCGCCACCCAGTGTTAAACAAAGAAAAAAATAGAAACCTGAAAACAAACGGCATTTGGCTCTTACAATGTTGTTAACACTGGTGAGATCAAGCCTAGAGATCACAGATTGCCTTAAAAGGGAAAATGGTGCTTGAAACCACTGTTCTCCCTCTGTTAACCATGGTTACAAACCAGGAAACACGTGCAGTCATAATTACTTAACAGGGCTATTGTTGCTAGTGAGAATGAACCTAAATCAACTATTTATCAGATCATCCAGAACTTCAAGGAGAGAGGTTCAAGTGTTGTGAAAAAGCTTTCAGAGTGCCCAAGAAAGTCCAGCAAGCGCCAGGACCGCCACCCAAAGTTGATTAAGCTGCTGGGTACCACCAGTGAAAGGCTTGCTGAAGAATAGCAGCAGGCAGGTGTCGGTGGGGCAATACAAAATAAAATGAATTGAATTGAATCTGCGCGCACAGTGAGAAATAATTTGAGGATGGGCTGGTGTCAAGGAGGGTATCAAAGAAAACACTGGGACAGACTTACATTTTGCCTAAGGTCCAGGGAATGGACTGCTGAGGACTGGAGTAAAGTAATGTTCCCCTTTTCAATTCTAGATGTTTAGGGTTGAATGAAGAATGGTGGCAAAACATCCTCAGAGACAAACTTCTAACCATTCAAAAACAGTTTACTTACATACATGGCCTTTTTCAGTATGATGGATCCTTGCCATAGGTAAAAAGAAATACAGTTGTTTGAGAACAAAACATCTACATTTAGGGTCCACAGCCAGAAAACTCCACAGACCTTAATCCAATTGAGGAACTTGGGGTGAATCCTCAAGAAGCGGCTGGACAAACAAAAAACTCCAAGCATTGACTATGCAAGAATGGGCTGCCATCGGTCAAGATGATGACCGAAACTTAATTGACACCGCTGGGTTTATCGCTGCGGTAAGTCTGTTGCGTCACTTCCTGTCACCAGCGTGTTTGATGTCATTGAACTTTTTCAAAGCTCTAGCGATACCAAGTTGATTCTGTCGTGATATTTTCAGTACAAGCGGCAAATTATCTACGTGAGGCGTTCAGCACTTTATCGTTCAAACGAATAGTTGCTTAGACGTTGTTTAGCGTTAACGCTACCTCTTTTAGCATTAGATTAGCAGCTAACCATGTGATGGCACCTCTCCCTACCTCCCCTGGCCCCTGCTCTTTCTTGTTCGGTATGTCACATGTTTAGCCATTCCTCTGCCTCCCTTACGGATAATGGTACATTTAAGAAGTGCAGTATATTTGATAGGTTGGAGGGGAGGCTTAGTGAGTTAGAAGCACGGCTCCGCACCATGGAAGCTCAGTCAATAGTAGGGCTGGGCGATATAGACCAAAAGTCATATCCCGGTATATTTTGGCTGGATATCAATATACGGTATATATCCCGATATTTTCTCCACATTAAAGGGAAGAAAACCTGAACGCAAATGTCAAAGCAAAGTCACAGCCAAATATAACACGTCATCAGTCGTTTAATTGAAACCAGCTATTTCAGTAAGGAGTTGCAAAATCAAATAAATTAAAATGAATAAATAAGCAGCGCCAGCCTCACTGCTCATTTTAACAGATACGTCACAACTTCACAACAACCGGGAGTTTTTCGCGCGTCATTGACTTAGCAGGCTGTGATTGGTAATCGGGACTGGAGCTGTCCCGGCCGGGACAAATCAAAATTGACCAAATTTGGGATGTCCCGGGTAATACGGGACGGTTCGCAGCCCTACTGTAACCTGTTTATGGAACTCCCTACATATAACGTTGTTTTGTTGCTCATCGGATACTTTAAATCCGAAGCATCTCCAAATTATTGAGCCAGTGGCTTAATGAACCAATTCCTCCTCCGCACGCTGCGCAGACGTTATTGCTTCCTCCATGTTTGTTGACGTGTGTGTCCCTGCCCCTCCCCCCTCTGCGCGTCAAAGAGGATGGGCGGGGCGAGGGCGAGAAGCAGTGCAGAGCGCTCCGGGTCGACAGCTTGCTTTCAGAGCGCAAATTGAAATATATCGATGTATGCGAAATTGTTCAATTCCATATCCCATTAAAAAATATATCGATATATTCGTTTATACCGATATATCGCCCAGCCCTAGTCAATAGCTGCTGTAGTTAACCAGCCATCTCCCGTAGTCTGCGCGGACTATATTGGTGTATCGTTTGCTCCTGCTAACGACACACCCGCTGAGGAACGTGAAGTTAGCGAAACCTGGGGCCATAGTTACTTGTATACACGGGGCCAGAGCGGGCGACATCGAGTCTTAACTTATACTGCTGGCTAAGGATAAATGTAAATACAGTAAGATTGTAATTCACGTTGGCGGTAATGACTCTCGGTTACGCCACTCGGAAGTCACAAAAGGATCGGTGTGTACATACGCTAAAACAATGTCGGACACGCATGTCGTCATTCCGCCGCTGGTTGTCGAGGTGGTGCCCAGTAAATAATGTGGGCTTTGTTGATCACTGGAAGACGTTTTGTTGTGTGCCTAGTCCTTTTAGGAGGGACGGCATCCATCCAACTTTGGATGGAGCTGTTGAGTATTAAATATAATCATGCATGCTCACGCTAGACTGAAATTACACTTGAACAATAATTGAATAATAATAATGAGTGGAGGCCATGTATGACCCGGAGCACACAAACATGTTGATAAAAAGGCTGCACGCACTCTCAGGGTCACGTCCATACATGGGACTGGGGTGGCCATGGCTCACAAGCATAACATCCTAAATATGCAGTGAACCTGTTGCTAAAGAACTGCACGCACTCTCAGGGTCAAATGTAGATAAAACTGAATATTGAGAATAACATGTCTCACACACAAACTATCTTAAGTATGCAGTGAACTCTGGCTGGCTGGCTCAGGTTAGCCTGGACCAGCCCTTAGTTAAGCTGCTCTAGGCTTAGACTGTCGGGGGACTTCTTAGGACACACCGAGCCCCTCTCTCACACTCACTCTCTCCTTCCACAATCATCCATGTTTTATTAATGTACATCACTAATTAAGCTTCTTTCCGGGAGTTCTTTGTGCTTTCTCTCCTAGCAGGTCTCTGTGGATCATAGTTTCGTAAAGACCACGGTTCTGACTCCTGGCATGGCTCTGCTGACACCTGCTGCTGCCATCATCATTACTTTAAATATGATTCATATTACTGTCGTCATAAACCAATCTGTCTGCTCTCCCTCCCCACAGAAGCCTCTGTGGATGGTGGTTCGAACTGATGGTGGTTGTCCCTGCAGTGGTCCTGCCGTACACTTGTTCTGCTACTTGCAATTACTTGTATCATTTCTGTTAGAGGAATTGAATGTATTGTACATCTTTTACATTGTTGATTCTGTACAGATGACATCCATTGCAGTCTGGCCATCCCGGGAGGGGGATCCCTCTTCTGACGTTCTCCTTAAGGTTTCTTCCCTTTTTTCCCCCATTGAAGGGTTTTTTCATATTTTGGAGAGTTTTTCCTGTGCCGATGTGAGGCCCTCTGAGGCAAATACGATTTTGGGCTATACAAAATAAAATGAATTGAATTGAACTCATGAACAACAGGAGACGTGATGATCCGAGAGCCTGAAGGGATGAACATCCCTGTGCTCCAATGGGGCTCTCCGAAGGTCAAGGAGCCGCCTCCATCATAGTGAACCAATTAAAAATGCTATTAAAGACTATATAATCCGAGCGCACTCTGTATTAAGCGCCTTTTCATTGCTGTTGCTAGATGGCTTGGAACAGGTCCGTGCATGTATGACTGCAGGACAGAATTCTCCTGTCACAAATAAACATTGTCATAAAGTCTCAAGTCTGGTCCTTGCTTTGGTCCCGCGACAGAGCTCAACTCATTTCTAAGAACCTGACCCAGTTTCTTAATGGCTTATCATTCTCTCGTCCCTATGAAATGGGAATCTCTCTTACATCGCCCCCCCCAGTCACTGGACCCCCTGCCTAGCACTAGGGTTGCGTATCGTTTGAATTTGAACGATTCCGATTCCTTGTTTCGATTCCCAGCGATTCTCGATTCTTTTAAGAGGCAGGGTCAAAAAAGTTTAAGTTTAAGATATTTTAAATGAGCTAGCTAACCAAGGGTCTTTCTGAAAGAAATAGTCAGACCTTCTCCATCAATGTTAATGTGGTGAAATGGGCATACAATGGTATTTATTTGTTCTCATATTAAAAAACATGTACCTGATGAGACGATTTCTGCAAAAAGACAGTAGACATCTGGAATTTGCCTACATCAACAAAGCTTTAGCTCTGCCTGATACCATCCTGAAATCTTTTCCTTAAGGCTGAAAATAAATGCAGTGTAATTGAGAAAGGCAAAATCCTGCAAGTAAAACAAACTCATTTGATATTTCAAACTATTGGACATTTTTCTGATTTGACTAGGTTGAGACATTAAAAATACACATTTTTCAGAGGGACACCATTTACAAAACTGATTTACCTTTCTGTTTCTCCCATGCATCCCATTTAGCTTTGCCAGTGAAATCAAACATCCCTGGGCGACCTTGAAAAACAAGAAAGACAAAGAAAGTGAGGAGGGGGGAGATGCTTAAAAACAGCACTGCTAAAAAAAAAAAAAAGAACACATAGTCATGCCACAACATTTCAATTGGATTGAAATCTGGACTTTGGCTGGGCCACTCCAAAAACTTAATTTTGCTTCTTCTGAGCCATTCAGAGGTGGACCTGCTGAAATGCTGTGACAGGGCGGGGTCGGGGGGGGAGGTGTAGTAGTAGTTACGGGCAGACCGACCGACGGGTGAGGTAAAGGGGGTGTCTGCTGGTGGGCGAAACTGCGCAGCGAGGAGTGAACAATTATAAATGTGATGAGGGTAAGTCACCTGTGTTTCTTCCTGCAGTATTTGCCATACTGCCAGAAGTGTGTGTGGTACTGAAGTCCTTGGCACACATATTATTACCTTCCCTGGCCACAGAAAAATGTGTTACATCCAAGAGGATTTCCACATATGCCCGTATAAATGGGTGATTGGGTTTGATGTGCAGAAAAATGTACCATGTATGAAGAGGGCTGTTTCTGCAGTTGGATCAGAATGAGTAGCTGTCCCACCCTGAATCCCTTCCATCACAGGCCTTCCTTGGTTTAAAACAAGGGCCTATTACTCAGATTAGGGTGAAGCCTGCATGGTGCTGGTCCCCCCAGTGACAGACAAATGAGCCTTCTATTTAACTGTTTAAATGAATTTAGATAAAATATGCGAGAGTAATTTCTACACCATTTGCAAACTGTTAAAAATGACTTGCAGGCCAGACTTTTTTTGTCCAGTCTTGTTTGTTCTGTGCACATTATTTCAGAAGGATATTTAGAATTATACACAGCTAATAGAGATTTGTGCATATGGTTGTAAAACATATTCTTGCATTGTGAATAAGGGTTTGATAAGGACTAGTCTTTAGGGTAAATTTCCAGAGGAACATTAATTCCCTCTGCTCACTTTTAAGGCAAATTAGGCTAAATAATAATACATTTTATTCACATAGTACTTTATATGGTAGGCTACTCAGACACTTTACGGTAAAACCAGCGCATTTAGCACATGAAAACAGTTACAGCAATAAAACCAACAGATAAAACATCATATTAAAAGCATTTAAAACAGTCTACAACTTTCCTAGTAAGTAGATATTTTTAAATCTCTTCCGCATTCAGTTGGTCCGTGATTGTCTGCCAGGTTTTTTCCCTTTTTTGCATATTATATGCTTCACCTCCTCATATATTTCTATAATCAGTTGCTGCTCAGCGGGTTAAAAATATTCCGAACGCGGCGTCTTCTCCATTTCTGCATCAGTAAATCTGTGATCGATACCGTGGTCTATTTAAGAAAGCCGTGGACGCAAGCGTGCAACAGATTAAGTTGCGACGAGCGGATCGTAAAATGTTTTGTTTTGTTGCGTTGGATTTAATTTAATTTAATTTAGCAATAACATCCCACCTTGCAACTAACTGTTTTGTGGGTTGTTCCTTTGTACCCTGTGCCATTAATAGAGCTTGTCAATTTTGTTAAATTAAACAATAGCAGTGACTTAATTACCATTGACAGTCAATCTGCCCATTCCCTTTTTAGCGTTGTACATTTTTCCCTTTCAAAGTTAAACCGGAGGGGGAATTGTTACACCATATGTTTTCTTTATTTTTCTGTACAGGTACCAACATAAACATGTTTCTTTCATCAGGAAGCAACAAAAACAGTCTAGTTTTTGTTGATACTTATAGAGTGCTCCCAGTTTAGAGTGAGCTGGTCAGGCACCAAGGACACAACTTGGATTAAAAAAAAATAAAAAAACACTTTCCTGTGATGCAGTTTACAAACAACGTAATAACTTCCACTCGAAAAATGACAAAAAATCTCCACTAAGGAGTTGGACTTTCTCCATTTCTCCTAATATAAAAAAAGTATATATATTTTGGGATTGTTCAGATTTTGGATCTAAGAAAATACAAGGAGCAGGAGAGCAATGGCACCTGAGGGACAAGAATCAGCAGCAGAATACAAAAGTTGCTGTCGGTGGTAATGTCATGATGTTACAAAATTGTTTTTCTCTCATTAAACCTTTGATATAAGCTACCAGGAAAAAACACAGCAATGTCAGATGCACGGAGCCTGTCCTAGACCTAAATTAAATCCTCAATGAACTAGCACTTGTCAACTTGACCATAAAACATAAAAATGTACACAAAACCCCTTAAATTTTGTGTTTACCTGGGCTGCGTTTTCAAATGTATTCGACATGAGTCTTTAAGCAAGAAGCAAGCTTCTTATCCACAAAGAGTAACACAAAAATTGCACTTTAAATCTTGCAATACATTTTATGTAAGGCAGGAGACTGACTGCTTTCTCACCTGTATTGACATCACCCACAGTGGCCTGCTTAAACAGGGAGTAGACCTGAAGCATTTCTTCATCCGTCGGCTTTGCCTTCAGCTGCTTCACTTCAGCTGCTGCATCATCAAATTTAGCCTATAAAGGAGAGGGCACAAACTTGTAAAAAACGCTAATGGGATTAATGAGTTGTTGATGGTGATGCTAACAACAGTAGGTCAGAGGTTGATAACGTAGCGGTGCAACTACCTTGCAATAACAACAGCACAATAACTTCGTGCTTGCGGTGTCTTGTTTGACACGTAATGAAAAAGTTCCGTTGCCCTATTTGCTTTAAAATCATTCAAAGTATTCTGTTGGACTGAAACAAAGAATATATGCAAGTGTACTAGTGAATTACCTCCAATTGTGATTACATAAGGTTTGGGCTGGCTCAAGTATATAGTTCTAGTAGAACTGTTGTTGAAGCTAATATAACACCTCTCCTTGAAACCAATGCATTCAGACTGGGAATCTGCATATATATTCAGTGTTACTAAAAATTGAAAGAAAACATATTCACTTGGACCCCTCCACACACAACAATGTCCCAACTACCTGTACCACGCGTTGTTTGGATGTGGTCGGTGAAGAAATCTAACGTTGGTTAATCTATTATAGAAAACTAAATGGAGCAAAGGTCGGCTTGCTGGCAGTGGATGGCAGGTAACAGGGTCTTAATGCATATTCCATTTCAACACCTAGTCAGATGACAAATTTGATGCGTGTTTGACTGCGAGGCAGGACACGGAGGAACTTAATATAACGTTACATCGCAATCCTGCATCATGTAGATGGCTTACGCTATGCATCAGCAGCTACGCTGAGCTTTTTATTTTCCCAGCTTTTTAAGTTTCCAATTTTACTAATTAATACATGTTACTCTTTACTGGAGAGTACAAAAGCAAAATACTCAATGTGGTGGAATGGTAGCTGTTAAGTTGCATCAGAGTATTGGTTAGCAATATTATTTTTGTTTATTTAGCATTGGCTCTAAGACAAGGCAACAAGCCCAACTACCATTCTAGTTAGCTAACGTTACTAATGTCGCTCATTTTGCCGCAAAATAGCTGCTTATTGCCGAAATGGTGCACATTAATTCCATACATACCTGGAGATCTGCCATTTTAATAGAGGGCAGGCGACAGTGACTGTGAAAGAAAAGTCCACCAAACGGCCAGGGTTCATGCAACCACTCTTCTTCTGCTCAAAGGTGGTCAATTCTTCTTCTTTTTTTTGGCGGGTTACAGCGTTGATAGCTTATACCGCCACCTACTTTACAGGAGTGTGTAAAGGGAATTATGGCGAGGCTAGACTATTCAAAAGTGGACAGTAGGAATGTCTCCCCCTATTGCACAGGAGTGTACATGACTTGGTGACAGTATTGTAGAGAATTTTGGTATTATTATAAATAATATAAATAAAGACTTAAAGAAATATTTAAATAAAAAATAAACAAATTCTGGATTTGAAATGCATTTTTAGTCAGGAATCATAGTAGTGTATCTGGTAGTTGTTTGGAAGGGTGAGATGAAGCTGGGGGCGGTGAGGTTAAAGATTTTTGAGAATGAGAGAGAAAAAAATTATCTGAATGGGCTTCATTGGCCATTTATGGAATTAAAGAGGTTCGGAAAAATCTTAAAAATTAAACAAGGATGTACAAAAGAAATAATATATATATATATAATTTTTTTTGATGTCTAATAATTTGATGTCTGGAAAGCTAACTAAGATGGCGGCAGACCCAGATCTTTCCCCAGGTAAAGGAATCCACTCCGCCCTTGAGAGCGCCGCCGAGCCTGTCACAATGCAACAGTTGTCCACCCTGCTGGTAAACCACCGTACCGGTATGAAAGACGACATGACGACGCTAATCCAGGACTCCTCTGAATTACAGGGTGAACCAAGACAACTGTTTTTTGGCGGGCGGATCGGGAAACACTTTCTAACATGTGCATTGATACTTTTTTCGCGAGGCTGCAGCCTGGCACCCCCTAAAACTCGATGCTTTTGCCTCACACGACCGACGTATTTATGTTTTTCATATCTACTTCCTTAAAAGACAGTCAGTCCGTCTGACCAATCAGGGTCTGCCCTCGATAGAAAGGCCCTACCCTTTCCGTAAGAAGTTAATGTCATTGTGTTCACTTATTTGTCGTTGTGTTTTCCCATTTGTCATTGTGTTCACTTATTTGTCGTTGTGTTTTCCCATTTGTCGTTGTGTTTCCCTACTTGTTGTTGTGTTTTCTTATTTTCTGTCGTGCTTCCCTATTTGCCATTGTAACTAAATGAAAACACGCCAAGAGTCTAATTGATACGAATGAATAGTTAGGATATATCACCTCATGTATACAATGTAAGTGTAGATAACCGTATAGAACTAGAACTTTATGTGTGTGAATCTGTGTATGGGCGGATCAGTATATATTATTCATAATCGGACATCAATTCAAGCAGTGAATGTAACATTCAGAAGTTTATTAAGAGCTAAATAAACAAACAGAACTTTACAAAGAGCATACCACGCAGCGACATTCCAGATGTTCTCTGCATTGCAAGACTGTACAGACATGTACAGTATGAGACAGTGTCAGACAGTCTGCGGGACAGTGGATGCTTGGCTACAGCGTGTGGTGTTCACCATGTAAAGTTACGGCTCGAGAAAATCTAAATAAATGGTTCCTGTCTTCAGCAATGATAGCGCTCGTACTGGACGTCGTCGTGATGTCCTAACAGGTCTTTGTTATGTCGGAGAACTGTCTCCCTATAAAACGTTAATCCGGCTGATATCGCTTCTTTATCAATGAGGAAGAGAGCTGTCATTTTTACGGGGGAGTGGCAGACTAATCCATCTGGCTCAAATTACCTGCTTCGTCATCTTATCCTGAAAATTATCCGGCTAACTCCGTTAGCCACGTACGAGGAACGGGGCCCAGGTCTGTAGTAGCCGCCTCAACAACCCTCCAATCAATAAAGTAAAAGCAGGACTGTAATTCTAGCTGAACCTTGGTCAGTTTGACAGGCGATGCAGATATGAATTCATGCCTATAGATTTGGATAAGATGAACCACAACGTGATCAGGGAATCCAAAAACTACACGGGGGTGAGAGCGGTATGCATCCTTTATTACAGTGTAGCAGTGGTTGAGTGTATTTTTTCACTGGTGCTGTATGTAATATGCTGTCTGTATTCAGGCAGTTCTTTGCTGAGGTTTGCCGTTTAAGTCAGGTATTATAGCTCCATGTTGGTGATCTGGTCAGCCAGTTGGAGCGCCTCACTCACACAGGCAGCAAGGCAGAGATCCTCCTTGTGACACTCGCATGCAAAGGCAAGTCTGTGGTGGTAGTCAGTCGGTCATCAGGACTGTAGCATCTCATTGGCAAGTCAGTAGTAACCGAGTGGCAATCGTCAGTCAATAAAGTTTACCCATGGTCATGAAGATACTCATTTAACGTTACATGGACTTTGCATGCCATTTAATTCCCAACTGAGATCGAGTTGTGCCTCTCTGAAAATCCTTCCACCGACCACTTTCCGAACTCGGCGCTACTGCGGTTATTCCTGCATGTCGTCGGGGTTACGAGTCTGCATGCTCGGCTAAAGCCGCTGCCGACCTTCCCACTACGCTACAGCGGCTCATGTGCGCTCTTCAAGCACGTCCCTGGTTTCAAAACTCTGCCAATCACTCCTAATAGCTTGTCGAAGGATCTCAGCATCATTAAATTAATTAAAAACTAGAAGAGGCGTATTCTGACCGGCTGTACAGTCTCATTTAACCTCCGCTTAGTTCATGTCCAATAGTCTGTTAATGTACAAATATCAGCTGTCTATTACGGAATCTTACAGACACAAACCAAACTGATGGCATAAAGAAGAGTTAAAGCTCCATTATTATTGGACATGGCTAAAATCCGGTCACCATGCTGCCGACAAGCCAAAGTTGTATTGGGTGCCCGCTCCTTTTGCTTGACCCACGCTCCTGATCTTGAATCCAGAATCGATTGCTCTTCCTTGAGGTCCCGGATGTTGTGCTTGAATTTTTTGCGGTTGAATATTTTAACGTTGAATTATCTGTGGTTGACTTTTTTAACATTTAAAAACATTCAGATACATTATTCAGTGCTATAAATTCAATCACCTTTTTCTTTCAAAACCTGATGACACAGATTTACTTTCATAGAAGTCTCTTCAATTGTGTTTATGTCTTTGGTAAAACTCTACTGAATGAGCCAAAATGGTTGCAATTAAAGGTTTTCAAGTATAGTAGTGGGCATTATATTCAGTTATTTATAAGCAATGTTTAAAGAGCAACACTCAATCTGTTAAATACATTTTTTTTAATATTGAAAATTACTGTAAATTCCCACAACAGCCAGAAACAAAAGGACATAATTTAAATTTAAATGCATACCAGTCTGGTGGACAATATACTTTGGTTTTAAAAAACAACCACACATTATTAGTAAAATACTGTGATCACCAAGCAGTTTTGGGATTTGCTTTATAGAGACTGTAGTCCTCTTTCCTGAAGAAGGCCACTTCGGTTTCATTTGCTGAAAAAAACAAAAAACAAACGAATCTTAATAAAATAAAGTTGACATTCGGAAAAAAAAAGGTCTAATCAAACCTGTCGACACACTTTTCCACATTCCTGCACTCATATGGTGTAAATAATGTGACAACGGTGGAAGGGTGAGGGCGGGGCGCTGTGACATCCCCATTGGGATTTTTCAGATAGTTAATTACAGAGACGTTGTTAGGCCTATTTTAGCCTAAATTCTGGACAAGGTGGAAGAACGAGTACCTTAAAGTCTTCAACAAAAGACACAAACATTATCATTCCTATACGAGGACGACGCTACAAGAAATCAATGAAGATTACCAAGAGTAGAAAATGAAAATTGCTAGTTGAAAATGTTCTTCCTCCGCGACCAGTCACGTCTGCATTGACTTCGCATAGAATTTACTCACGAATAAATGTAATGGTGTTCTCATTCCCCTCTTGGATGTATGCCGCCAGTGAAGTATGTTACACTAAGGTTTTGTTATACATTTGTGTGCAATATGTTCGTATGATATTTGCTTGAATTCCCATATACGTTTTGTGACGTCACGGGAGGCCACACCGCTCTAGGCTGATAAGCTTGAATGACAAGATTAAATATTTGAAGAATACATTTGTAAATAGTGTTTTTTTATGTTTAATCTTTGAGTATACATTTTAATATTATAATCTGAACACCCATGTGGAGTCCTTTGTTTACCTTTTCTTACGTTTTTATGTTCCCAATGACTTGTGGGTAATTCCCTCGGGAAAAGTCAGCATCCAATGCGGACTCAGAACAGGGGGCTCAAAATGTTTTCCAGAAAGCCCTCAAACACTGAGCCGTGTTAACAAAAACCCACCATTACAATTATACACTGTTTATTTCTTTGTCAGTGGAAAATCTTTGTTGTTTCAGGTTCAGATAATTATTTTCTTCACTGTTTATACATTACAATCTGCATGACTGAAAATTCATTTTAGGATCAGGTGTTCCCTAAACAAAGTAGGCATAACTTCAAAATGCTCAATAAACAGCAATGACAAACTCTTACCAACGCCAGCAGCTTTAAGGGTGAGGTTATCTTGCAGAATGAGATTTTCATCATCATCCAAACTCATCACCAACTCGTTAGTCTGCAAGAAAAAGGTTTACACTTGAATGACAGCATGGGTTTTCAAAAGACAATAGAATTACTGTAACATACCTATATTATTTCTCATCATCTTTGAATTCCTAGTAGCCCAGCCAACTATGAAATTAGTATGCAGAATGAACCATGAAATGGCATTTACAAAAAGGTATGTCAGTTGTGTTCCACGGACAGATCCAGTAGTCACCAGATGTGCTTGGCCTGAAGGTAGAATTTTGTACCGTCTTTACGGATAACATCAGACATTATGGATGACTGTATGTTAACAGACTCACCAGACGCCCTGGCAGAACATTTGGTACCTATCTAAGCAGGGTAGCTTTTTCTTATTGTACAGAGCTGTAATTTGCGAAGATTACCTTCTTGTTGTACAGTTCTAAACGACACACACACACACACACACACACACACACACACACACACACACACACACACACACACACACACACACACACACACACACACACACACACACCTTTGCTCCATGTGCTTGGTGGATAATCTTCAATGTATCTAAAAAAAAAAAAAATTCCAGAATCAGATGAAGAGCATGTATCTGATCACCTTCTCGCCCAACTAGTAGTAGTTAGTTCGCTTCATTCGCGTCCCGCTATATGTGCGCATGGAAGGAGGCGTGGCTTATCTCCGTTCCTTATCTCCGTAAAGACAGTTATAATAAATTTCACTATCCACCACTATTTCTGCTCTTTATTTGTTGTGGAATTTCACAAACTTCTGCGCCACAAATGGTGTTGTGATTGGGTTCATGACATCATCCGTCTCCGCACACAGCCTGAATTTCACCGACTTCTCCGGGAAGTTCGTCTGGATGATCACCGCTTCCAGTGCTGCTTCAGGCTAACCAGAAGCCAGTTTGATGATCCGTTGTGTCGGTTGGTGCCAGTGTCTCTCGGTTAAACACAAACTAAATTACAGGCGTTCACTTTCAGCTGCCTGTGTGTCTCCGGAGAGCGGCTGTTTCATAAAGGGTATTCAAGCTGTAGCAGAAGGACGGTGATGACGAGCGGAGCATGAACGCTAATTGGCTCTCACAAGACATTATTTTTCTAAAGAAATATTTCAACCGCAACCCTGTGTGGTCCCCAGGTACAAGTTTTTTGCGGCCCTCTAGGTGGCGCTCGCGGGCAAATGTTTGAGTCTATAGCCCTGAGTGCTGTACATACGTATCCATATGTGATGGATGACACGTTGTGTACCAGTATTGCCAAAACATCCCTGGCAGCTTTTTTTTTTCCTATAGCTTTTCGAAATAAATTTCTACTGAGCAGAGGTCGGCAAACGCTGCAATGGAGTTGTAATGAGTTTGGTAGATTTTCAGCAATACGTGTGAATGTGTGACAAATCAGGAAACAGACGCAGAGACATCTGCTGCTGTTGGGTAAATACAAACAGGCACACGTAGGGAAACCCAGTAGCACCGGGTGCGAAAAGTGGTCGGTGGAAGGTGGCGATGGTAGGTTCCTCCGGTGGTCGGCGGAAGGATCCTTTTTTAGTAGCGTTTAGTCCCTCATGCAAATTACATGTAAATGAGTATCTTACGACCCATTGGAACTTATTCACTCGAATGAATTTAATTCAATGAAATAATACATAACAATATAAAATAATACATAACAATATAAACATATATTTATGCTTGAACAACATTTTTATGACTTTAAACAGGTCTTAGCAATTTAAAAAGTTACGCTATAAAAACAAATGTTTGTTTCAGTTGCATATATTTTGCAGAACAAATTTTTTCATGTTTTTGTGCCTGACTTTTTTCTTAAAACTTGAGCGCGAGTCTGCCTTTCTAAAGATTAGACAACAAACAACACCAAGGGGTGGCTTTGCTTGGTATTTCGACTGATGTCATTCCAGGGCACTGCGTGTAAAACCATCTTGAGCAAGTTTCACATTGTATCTACTTGGGGATAAATAAATTAAGTGTTTTCAGGAAACCTTTAGTTAAAATAAGATTTAACTGTTAGATATACATGGAAATTGTCTTGGCGGTTATACATGTGAATCCATATTGTACATATTCGTCCGACCACTCTCTTTTTTTGCTCGACATAGTTAGTATGAAGGGATTCAAATATTAAGAAAGAAATCACACAACGTACCATCACGACAGTCACAATTCGACTACTGAGCGTGCCAAATTCCCTGCAGCACAGATGGGCAAAGCGATTTTGCGTGATCACCTACAGCCAATGATGGCCAAGCGGGGCGTGTCATCACGAATCATATGAGTCGGGTGTGTGTCTTGACCTCCGCCGAACCCCTGAGACTGACTCACCGAACCCCTCGGGTTCGATTGAACCCAGGTTAAGAACCACTGGTCTAACATATAATGGCAATAAACGTTTCCTGACCGATCCAAGGTGTACCCAGTCTCTCACCCGAAGTTGGCTGGGATAGACTCCAGCCCCCCGGAGTATAGGATAAGTGGTTTGAAGATGGATGGACGGAAGATGTGTGTCAGAGTCTTTATATTCATTCATAAAACTGCTCCATAACCAATAAGCTGTTTTATGAAAAGCAAATGGTATTGAGTGATCCTGGTTGTTGAACAAAGTTTAATGAAGCTACACTGCAATAGAATGTTCATTTGTATTATACTCAATATAATTCTAATCAAAAAAGCTATTGATAGCCTGGTTCTGGTGGTGCTATTGTCCATGACATTATTTGCCATAAATATTGAGTTTTATACTTCGAAATTACTCAGAAGCATGTTTCAAACAAAGTAACAGGTGTAGTACAACAAGTACAAGGACATATGCCATGATTTTGGTAGTTCTACCATTCATGTCAGTGGGGCTATTGAACGGTATCTGCAATAAATATTCAAAAATATTCTTAGAAAATACTTAAAAGCCACCTCTAAACAAAGTAAAGAGTGTAGTACAACAAGTACAAGCTCATGGACGTATGTCATGATTTTGGCGGTGGTACTATCCAGAACACTTTTTTTAAGGATTGTACTTGGCAGACGGTCTCTGTGCATTCGCCTCGAAAGCGACCGCATTTTAAAAACAAAATGATTCGTCTAGCTCGCTGAGCGGTCTGTTTTGGTAAAATGAAGGTTATTACGGGGTGTAGTTGGTTGTCGACCTCACTACGGAGAGGTGTCGTTTGTGTTTTAACGTCGTTTCGCTGACGAGCTATTGAAACGCGAAGTCTGAATCTGTGAATATCTTGCTAACTTTACCGAACTTTGTATTGATTTCTAAAGCCTCGCATTCAGACGTACTTCACTTTATTCAAGACGCTGCGTTACTTGCAAGTCGATGTGTTGTGCTACATTCTCAATAAAGTTTGAAAAAATAACACTTAGGGCAAACCCATGGTCGTAAGATACTCATTTACATGTAATTTGCATGAGGGACTAAACTAAACGCTACTAAAAAGGATCCTTCCGCCGACCACCGGAGGAACCTACCACCGACCATCGCCACCTTCCACCGAACACTTTTCGCACTCTGTGTCACTCGGGAAACCAGTAGGTGTAAAAACAGTGGGGGTGTAACACCGGCATACGTACCATAAGCGAACGTCTTGAAAGGCGGGGGAAGTCCTGGTCTCGTTGCTATATCTGAAAGGGTTTACCATTACGTCATAATACCTTGTGCTACATCATGATAGGATGTAGCCTGTCGTTCTGTTCACTTACCTTCTCTGACAAGCTGAACAAAGTCCTGCACCGTTCCGTCCAAACTGACTCCGTGAAAAACTAGTGGTCTAAAGTTCCTGTGCTCGAAGGACCGGACCAGTCGAACCGTGACCACCGCTTGAGCCCGCTGCTCCGTGCCCCGCAGCTCCGTGGCCCGCTGCTCCATGCCCCCTTTCCTCATTTTAAACCTAACCACCTTATGTTAATGAGAGTTCAACCTTCGCGGGCGTGTTGCTTAGTGAAATGATTGCGTTGGGATTCTTTTTATTCTTCTTCTTCTACTTCTTCTTCTTCTTTTTCTTAAGTTCTTCTTCTTGTTGTTAGGTTATTAGAGGAGTACAAACGGACATGTATGTGCATGCCGCCATCTACTGTCCCGGAGTGTGCACAATCAGGAATGTATGATATTTAAACCAGTGGTTCTCAACTTGTCTGGCTCCGGGACCCACCCATCACCCCTTAATGACAAGCCGCGACCCAAATCGTCAAGGGGGGGGCCTTCGCGTTCTAATTGCCGCGCTGACTGAAAACATGGACGGACGAGCCGAAAAAAACCGACACTCCGCTGTCCCTTCAAAATAAATTAAAAACATTTTTTAAATTTTTCCATGCAAAGGCCCGCGACCCACTACAAACGGGTCCGCGACCCACTAGTGGGTCGGGACCCACCAGTTGAGAAACACTGATTTAAACCACAACAATACTGTTACTATTAAAAAGAATAACAAAATGAAGTGCAAACTAAATTTAATATGTAATAATTTAATGTGCTTTTCGCACATTAACGCCATTCCATTAAAACATTTGAATAAAGCACTTATAAACAGAACTTTGGCCTTTTCTCAATATGCGTTCTTGTGTGGACTTTTGTTCTCGTGGACTCAGTCGCAGCCCGAGTGCTGTTCTAATTCTAAAGTTTGCATCTAGCCGAGAACGGTCATAATACCCGGATGTGACTCGCCCCTATGGAAGTAAATCTGTGTCATCGGGGGTGGAAATAAAAAGGCGATTGAATTTCTAGCACTGAATATTTATGCGTTGAAATAAAGTATCTGAATGTTTTTCAACATTAAAATACTGCAAAAAATCACTGTTAAAATATTCAGCCGCAAAAGAATTCAGCCGTGAGACACCAACACCCGGGACACTAAGGTAGAGCAATCGATTCTACAGTAGATTCAAGATCAGGAGCGTGCGTAGAGTTGAGCCGGATACTCGGCTGAAACGAGTATCCGGTACGGATAAAGCACTTTTGAATGCCTTGACTGGGTTAGGGACCCATACAGCTCAGCATCCGTTGCTGGAAAGGACATGACTTTAAAGGAGCAAGAGGAACTCATTGAACTGAAACAAGATCGTGGTTTAAAGCTAAACTTTGCTGATCTTCCTGTTGCCAAGGAGTTTTCCGATCTGGCCAACAAATCTATTTTGACATTGCTCCTGTTTTCAACCACATATATATGTGAGCTGAGCTTCTCAAGCTTGACTGCGATAAAAACGAAAAACAGAGACTGAGAGGTGTTGAGGAAGAGCTTCGTGTGTGTCTTTCTACCATTCCTGCCAGGATATCCATTTTGTGTTCATCAAAACAGGCCCAGGCTTCACACTAAGTGAGTATAAATACATTTAGAAACTATATTATTAACTATATGTGTTGTATGTACTGTGTTAGAGTGTCATTTTGGTTGGTGGTGTGCCCCAGAATTTTGTAAGTGTAAAAAATGTGCCGCGGCTCAAAAAAGGTTGAAAATCAAGTACAGAAATGAAACAAGCTGAAATTATTCTAAACATTGCTGAAATAATAGAAGTAGGACAAGCTGAAATTAAATTGAAAGAATTGGAAAAAATACGGAAATAAAAGCCAAGTATTTAAAAAAGTTTTTTTGTAGTAAATATAGTAGAATTAGCTATAGTTGTAATTGTGATACCAGTGGTTTTAGCTGTAGAAGTTTTAAATTTAACGCAGTAGAAAAACTAAAAGTAATAGTGTTAGTAGTAGTACTAGTATAATCAGCTTACATACTAATACTGTTAGTCATAGTAATATTTGTAGTGATATCAGTAGTTGAAGTAGTATTAATAGCAATAGAAATTATAGTATTGCTAGTAAAATTAGTTTTATAGGTAGTAATACTACTATAGAATACTACAGAAAGTATGTTTTTGATGTTTACAATGATCCACTATGGATGAGTATCATTAGGCGTTTTCCAGGGGGGTATTGCACAAAAGTAGAATAAAGAGTAAGTGTTAAGCGCCGCTTGACTTAGTGTGACCTGCTTGTCGTGGCTTAATTCGTTGCACGTTTGCCCGAGTCGCGCTGAGAAGGAGGCGCCAAGTCGATCCAGGTGCACATAGCGGGGATAAGTGCGCATCCACGGCTTTCTGAAGTAGACCACGGTATCAATCACAGATTGACTGATGTGGAAATGGAGAAGACGCCACGCGCAGCATATTTCTCACCCGCTGATCAGCAACCAATCAAATATATGAGGAGGTGAAGCATATAATACGCAAAAAAGGAATACGGCAGCTGTAATTAAACAGAGGAAAAGCCTGGCAGACAATCGTGGACCGACTGAATGTGGAAGGATTTAAAAATATCTAATTTACACTAAAGACCAATTTCAAACCCTTTTTCTCAATGCAAGAATATGTTTTACATACCAGCACCATGCAGGCTTCACCACAGCTTAGGAATTTCGTCCCTTGTTTTAAACCAAAGAAGGCCTGGGTGGGACAGCTACTTGTTGTGTATTTTGGGCACCTTCCACTGAGGCCATCAGACACTGTGTTTAAAGCATATACCGGACACTGGGTGCACATGGAAGGGATGACAGATGTGACTGTCATCTACAATGGACAAACAAAAAAGCTTCCAGTCTATGTGACCAAGGGGAATCATCCTGCTATAATGGGACGCGCATGGCTACGTGAAATTCGTCTTGACTTGCAGGTGGTATGGAAGCTGTCACACAGTCTCACTCCCTTACAGGAGATACTGGAGAAAAATGCAGAGGTTTTCCGTGAAGAATTAGGCAGCATGAAGGATAGAACTGTGAAGTTACATGTCAAAGCTGACTCCAAGCCTGTGTTCATGAAAGCTAGACCAGTGCCATATGCAATCCGAACCAAGGTGGAAGCAGACCTGGATGCCCTGGTCAAGAATGGCGTTTTGGAGCTTGTGACGATCAGTGAATGGGCCACGCCCATCGTTTCAGTACCAAAAAAAGACGGGGGAATTCGGACATGTGGAGACTTTAAGGTAACGCTTAATCCTGTGTTATTAGCAGAGCAATATCCCCTTCCCCTAATTGATGACTTGTTTTCTGGGCTGAGTGGGGGTAAAAAATTCAGCAAGATAGATCTGAATCAGGCTTACCTACAAATGAATGTGGATGAACAGTCACGTGAAATGTTGACCATCAATACACATATGGGACTTTTTAGATACTGCAGACTGCCTTTTGGCATCACCTCAGCCCCGGCACTTTTTCAGCAAGCGATGGATCAGATCCTCAGCGGATTGCCAGGGGAAAAGTGCTACCTCGACGATATCTTGTGCACCGGATCTAACAAGGACGAACATCTGCGCAATTTGGATGCTACCCTCCAAAGACTGAGGGACTACGGCTTGAGAGGCCGTAAGGAGAAATGTGACTTCTTCCGACCATCAGTGGAATATCTGGGGCATGTAATTAGTGCAGATGGGCTACACAGGGCACCATCCAAAGTAGCAGCAATCATGGACGCACCTGCGCCCCAAAAAGTCAGCCAGCTGCGATCCTTCTTAGGACTGTTGAACTACTACGGGCGCTTCAATCCCAATTTATCTTCGCTGCTACAACCGCTGCACGAACTGCTGCGCCAAGAGATCAATTGGAAGTGGACGGTTGGCTGTCAGGAGGCTTTTGAAAAAGCTAAAAAGGTGCTGACGTCGTCTGAGGTCCTGACTCACTTTAACCCATCACTTCAGCTACAGCTCACCTGTAACGCCTCCCCATACGGAGCAGGGGCTGTTCTTCTTTACCAAGTGGTGAGGAAAAGCCAATTGCTTTTGCATCAAGAACATTAAACAAGGCAGAGTCTAACTATGCTCAGCTAGAACGGGAGGCACTGAGCATTGTGTTTGGAGTACGGAAGTTTCATCAGTCGGTTTGAATCACCTGCACAGCTCGTCTCTTACAATGGACCCCAATTTATTCCCAAGAAATGGCCGCGTTTCTACAAGCTAATGGAGTTCAACACATTAAGTCAGCTCCTTACCACCCCGCAACAAATGGTCTCGCTGAGTGGTTTGTCCAAACCATGAAGCATGCTTTGAAATCATCACAGCGACAAGGAACACTGCACACAACCGGGGAATTTTCTAGATGTGCCTGTCACTACACCGGTTTATCTACCCTCACAAGTGCAGGACCCAACTGTTCCAGTGGAGGATGCGGCTCTAGCAGACGCGGAGAGACCGCCCCTTACAGTAGCTTCTGCATCAAGACCATGAGAGTAATGTGTCTTCGCAGAGGTGATACCCTACCAGAGAGCGGCGGCCTCCTGTCCGCCTGGACTTATAGAGATTTAGTTAGTGACTGACCCAAGTTACGGGTATAGAATAATTCCCATGGGCACAGTCAGGGGACTGAGGTAGTCCACCCTCACCCCTAGGTAGCTATGTAGAGAATGCTGACCTGTGTTGTACATTTTTACGTTATGTTTGATGTGTTAGACATCTGCAATATTATATAGTGGATGGTTATTTCACAAAAGTATTTTCTTTGTAAGAGGGAAGGAGATGTTGTATATTTTGGGCATACTCTGTTTCCGTAATAATGAAGCACCGGGTTATTCTGGGTAATATATTCGGGCGGGAACTCTCTCTCGTTTGGCTACCTCTGTGACATAATGTGATGTCTGAATAAACCGTTAATGCAACGTCGTTGTCTGTGCTTATTTGGGTTAGACAAGCACCCGCCATAAAGTAAGGACATAACACTACTGACACTGATCCACCTGCAGAAACTGTCCTCTTCATGTTCCAGTACTGCACATCAAACCCAATCACCCATTTATACCATATGTGGAAATGCTCTTTGGTGTATGTAATGGCAAAATATAATGATGCCATAATGTTTTATTAGATTAATGTCTAAAACCAATCATGACTTAAATTCTGAGGAAGTTCCAAGACACCAGCTGTGTGGGAACTATCTGAGCAGGAGAATCTCAGAGCACCTCTCCTCTTTGATCCCATTTATCTTTGCATAACACCGCTGCGTGGAGGAAGGAGAAGGTGTGAATTTCTTTGGCTATTGTCCTAGATCTAATCAAACATCTGTTGTAAGCACCTTGAGTTCCCTTCAGGTCTAGGATCTCCTTGCCTGTCTCAAACTCTTTAGCATAACAAAACCAAGGTGTTAACCCTGCCAATGTATAAATATATCTGTGCTGCTCTCAAACATTAAGAAGAAGCCTGCCACTGCCTGTCAATGTATAGCTGTTGCAGACCTCTTCTTCCTTGCAAGAAATAAACGGAAAACACAACTTTGATTCACAAGAGACTTTACAACTGATTCCCGATTGCATGACAAAATCTTCCACAACATGTAACACATTCTTCTGTGGCCATGAAGGTACTAAAGATGTGTGGCAAGCTGAGATGAGGTTGACTCTTGACAGACCAGATGGATGGGGCCCGTGGCTGGATCAGTAACGGGCACAGAGCTCCACTTCGACTCAGATGCCAGCAAGGTTCTGGTATGGGCTGGCAGGGCTGGACTGGTAATCTGGCATACCGGGCAAATGCCCAGTGGGCCGACGCACTTGGGGGCCGGTCGATAGGCCTATACAATTTTTAATTTTTTTTGCTTTCAACCGGCCCATAAAGCAGGGACAGCGGCCCATTGGTTCATTTTCCATACATCATTTCTTAGCAGGCTCCACCCCTCCCTCTCAGTGTGTCAGTCAGATGCAGTCAGTGGCTCAGAGCCAGAAAGAAATATGTGGATTACGATGGAGAAACACTGGTCTGATGCGTCACAACTTCACAACAACCGGGAGTTTTTTGCGCATCATTGACTTAGCAGGCTGTGATTGGAAATCGGGACTGGAGCTGTCCCGGCTGGGACAAATTAAAATTGCCCATAATTCGGGATGTCCCGGGTAATACGGGACGGTTGGCAACCCTACAGAAACAGCAGGTGAACATAGAACATGGATGAGGAGAGGTGACTAGCCATAGCGATAGCGGTGCTTGCGGCTCGCAGGCAGCAAAGGAGAAGGTGCAGCAGGTGTCTGAGTGAAGTCAAGGAGGGACAGAGCGATTAGGAGAGTGTAATTGAAATGGTAAGCAAGCAGGTAGCTACATGAAAAGGGAGGGAGTGTTAATCAGGGCGGGTGCATGAGGATAGTGTGTGTGGGCCTGGCTGGGCCACAACGAAGATGATGACGATTTAACAGTTATCTAAATGAATGAATATTGTAATAAGGCAACAAACATAATCGTTGTCGGTTGTTGCTATTATAAAGTCTGAGTGTCAGGTTGTCATTTGTCAAATTGTCCCTTAAAAGTTACTTCAGTGCAGGTGATTGGACACAGGTGGAAACAATCAGGCAATCACAGGACAAGGCAGGAAGTGAAGTTACCCAGGAACACAAGAGAAATAAAACCTACAAAATAAGACAAGAAGCAGACCCAAACCGTGACAGAACCCCCCCCTCAAGCACCGAATTCCAGACAGCAGCAGGGACAAAGTCATTGTTATGCAAGTCACAAGTAAGTCTCAAGTCGTTGCCTTCGAGTCCCGAGTCAAGTCGAGTCAAAGATGAGGCAAGTCCCAAGTCGAGTCAAAAGTCAATGCCAACAAGTCTCAAGTCGAGTCCAAAGTCTTACCATTTTAGATTTGAGTCATTTCAAGTCCTCTTATTATAGTGGGGACAAGGAACCCTGGGTGATGGTGCGCTGCCTCACAGACCTAGACTACGAAGGGAAGGGTAATGGTGGATCGACTGTGACTGTGTTATAGTACTTTAAAACGGACGTTGACATAATGTTGGCGAGGATTTCCATCGGAGTCTGAATCCGGGTTCAAAAATCCAGATTTTTGTAAGCATGAACGAGCTGATATTTTTATACGGTAAAATGGACTGCAGTGATTGGATGTCGTGCAGGCAGCGCGCGCACTCTGCATACAGGTGGCGCACATTTTTTTGACAGATGCAGATAAACAGAGCGGCGCGGCCGTGTGAAAATGTTTTCCCCCAGTTTTCATGGGAAGTAGCAAGTCTTCTCGAGTCAAAAGGCTCGAGTCCAAGTGAAGTCACGAGTCATCGATGTTAAAGTCCAAGTCGAGTTGCAAGTCTTTGTACGTTTTGTTGAGTCGAGTCTGAAGTCATCAAATTCATGACTCGAGTCTGACTCGAGTCCACACCTCTGCCCGACAGCTATGGTCCGGCGGCCTGCCGGGGTGGCGGCCGGGCCTCAGGGTCTCGGGGGGTCTGCCGGGGCGGCGGCCAGGCTGCGTGGCGGGGGGCGCCGGGCTCTGCGGCTCCGGCTGCTTGGCGGGGGGCGCCGGGCTGTGCGGCTCCGGCTGCATGGCGTGGGGCTATATACATGCATAAATGTACCTGTTGGAATGTGTTCATTATGTCCCCAGTTGTAATAATGTAATGCAGTACCGTTCTGTATTGTGCGTAAGCCACAAGGGGGCACTAAGGTGCAGGCTGAAGTGGACGCGTTTGCACAACTGTTTTGTTTGTCCCAAATGTTTTGCCGTTTCTTATATAAGAAGGTAATGAAGGCTGTCTGACCGTGAGACTGATGTGTCAGCAGCAGCTCGAAAAATAAATATGCCGAAGACAGAAAAGTTCCTAGCAGATGTATCACCTTATGGAAAAGTAAAGTGCATCAGATCCGATAACGGAACAGAGTTTACATGTGGTGATTTTCAAGCACTGTTGAGGAAAAACAACATCAGACATGAAACGTCAGCTCCGTTTTCCCCACACCAAAACGGAACTGCAGAGAGAGGTTGGCGTACTCTCCTAGCCTATTTGGTGTATTATCCAGGTACAAACAAAGTTCAAAAACACAGGCTAGTGAAGTTTGTGAGCAAGGCAGCCGTGGAAAAACAGACACAGACAGGTGAGCTAGATCCAAGCGACGACTCTGACAGTGTGAGACCCCTGACTAACGAGACCACACAGAGTAGGAGTACAGAAAATGCTCAAGAACCAAATGCCCAAGCACAACAGAGTGCGACGAGTGATGAACCCGAGAGTAGGAGGTATCCTGCTAGAGAAAGGAGAACACAGAGTTACTTAGATTACTTTGTAACTGAAGACAGTGATGGTGGCGGGGTTCATATGACAGTAGACTATTGCTGTAGAGCCATATGTGGAATTCCACAAACTTATGGGGAAGCAATGGAGTCAGCTAACTCAAAAGGATGGGTAAAAGCAATGGATGAGGAAATCCAATCCCTGAACGAGAACAAAACTTTTACCCTGACAACACTACCAATAGGCAAGAAAACAGTGGGGGGTAGATGGGTTTACTCCATAAAGACTGATGCAAATATAAAAGACAAATATAAAGCAAGGTTTGTAGCTAAGGGTTACCGCCAGAAACTGGGAGTAGACTGTGGGGAAACGTTTTCACCCACTGCAGACTTGACGAGTGTGAGGGTTGTGCACAGGAGAATTTCTCTTACACCAAATGGACGTGAAACCAGCGTATTTACACGCCCCCATAGACTATGAGATCTACATAAATCCACCAGAGGGCTATCAAGAGAAAGAGGGTAGAGTCTATAAGCTAGAAAAATCGCTTTATGGTCTAAAACAAACAAAATTGGAATAAGGATTTGCATGATTGCCTAACTGAAAATGGTTTTACACAAAACCCAGCTGAGCACTGTGTTAATGCCAAAGAGTGAAAAGAAGGAAAGGTGATCATAATCATATGGGTCGATGATCTGATCATTGCAGCGGGCACTGAAGAGAGACTGAAAAATGTGAAAGAGATACTTGCAGAAAAGTTTAAAATGAAAGATCTTGGAAAATTTTAGTCAGTCAAATGGGTGTGTAAAAATGTCACGGGAAAAGTACACTAACAAGATACTACAGCGTTTTAATATGCAAGACTGTAGACCAAGGGAAACACCCTGTGAGTAAAACCTGGAGTATACTGAGGGTGCAGTAAAGATAGAAGATGTCAGGATGTACAGAGAGGCTGTGGGAAGTCTTATATATCTGACTGTTTGCACCAGACCAGATTTATGCTTCATTGTGAGCAGGTTGTCACAATTCTTTGCTGAGCCTACAGAGGAACAGTGGGTCACTGTGAAGCACCCCTTAGGTATCTCAAAGGAACAGCAGAAAAAGGGTTAAGTTTTAGGAGAAACAACAGTGAGAAACTAGGTATACAGGCCTACAGTGACGCACACTGGGCGGCTGATACCAGTGATAGGCGCAGTACCACAGGATACTGTGTGAGCCTTAGTCAGAACAGCTCTCTGATCTTGTGGAAGACTAGAAAGCAGCCTACATATTGACATAAAGTATCACTTTATCAGGTCAACTGTGAATGAGGGAAGAGTGACTTTGATGTATTGTTCTACTGATAACATGATTGCTGATGTAATGACCAAACCTGTAAATAAGTTGAAACTGAAGTTTACAGGTGCTCTTTTTGAAGACGGATATGTGTATGACCGGAGTCCACATTTATTCTGTTTTTGTTGTTTTCATTTTTGCTTGAGGACAGCAATCTGAGTACAAGTGGGGGTGCTGGAATGTGTTCATTATGTCCTCAGTTGTAATAATGTAATGCAGTACCGTTCTGTATTGTGCGTAAGCCACAAGGGGGCACTAAGGTGCAGGCTGAAGTGGACACGTTTGCACAATTGTTTTTCTTATATAAGAAGGTAATGAAGGCTGTCTGACCGTGAGACTGATGTGTCAGCAGCAGCTCGAAAAATAAATATGCCGAAGACGGCTAAAGATGGCTCATCTCTATCGTCCACTCTTTTCCTCCGAATGCAACGTTAGCTGCGAGAATGGAAGCAACTCAACAGTACCTATATAGGTACATATATGCACATATACTGTATATGCACATAAGTTCACCTATATATTAGTAAAATTATTAAAATCCATAGCTACTAGGACACAAAAATAAAAGCCCAAAATGTAGAAATTTACATGCTTGGAATTTATAGCTATGCCTATCTGCCCTCGGCTGGCTGCCGGCCACTTCTTCAATGTAGCATCTAGAGAAGACAAAAATAATTAGACAATATAATAATATTGTAACAATAGTGAGCGAATTGCATTCAGCCATCTGTTCTGAATAAACAAATCCTGACTTTTTAACACGTTCCGTGTTCTCTTGGCTAGGCTTTGAGCAAACAAGACCTTTTGTTTTACACACACACACCTATGGAGGACTAAAAGTGCCACAATTAAATAAATAAACACATCATTAAATAATTGTTTAAATGTGTCATTAATTAATTAAAAATATAATTAAATACATAAATGTGTTAATAAATGTGTCATTAATTAATTCAATATACAGATTCATGTTATGTAAAATACATATATACTTATTTCACTATTTACATTTACATTTCATGATCCTGCGTTGCAGTGCTTCATGAATTACTTAAAACTGTCAAACTGACCCATCAAAAGTTGGTAGGCGGAACCTAACGCCTGATAGGCTACCCTGTGTATCAAGTCAAGACAAATCAATTCCGGATACTGGATTGATGCAGAGCTACTAAACGACTGAATCCATCCACCCCACCGTGGACAACAAATCTCCACCTGTTGCAAACACATGAATTGTAATGAAACATCTACTGTAGAAAGATGCATTGTTTATCTGCTAATATCACTGACCTGATGAGCTTATGGTGGCCATCTATATGCCACAAAGAGTTTGGGCCAGGAACAAAATACTGCCGTGGCCAGGTCAGACTGGATTCGCGTTAGCCCCGCCCACTGACTTTGATGGGTCATTTTGACAGTTTTAAGTAATTCATGAAGCACTGCAACGCAGGATCATGAAATGTAAATGTAAATAGTGAAATATGTATTTTTTATAAAATGAATCTGTATTTTAATTAATTAATGACACATTTAATTACACATTTATGTATTTAATTCTAATTTTAATTAATTAATGACACATTTAAGTACACATTTATGTATTTTTTTCTAATTTTAATTAATTAATGACACATTTAAGTAATTATTTAATTGTGTATTTATTTACTTAATTGTGGCACTTTTAGTCCTCCATACACACCATGCTCGAAGAAGGTGGAATTGTGGCAAACCAGGGGGAGGAACCAAGCACCTGGGGCGGAGCTCCAAGCTCCGGTTGGGGAAGGTAATAAGGGGGATTTATTATCCTGTCAGGTGCTCCAGCCACTAGTGGCACTGGTCACACCTGCGGCCTATCTGTTAATCAGAGCAGACACTAGAAAAGGGGGGAGATCGAGACCGATGGAAGGAGAGAGCGGGAAGCCCAGACATCTGAGAGGAGGTAATAATCAGGACTCACGGGTGAGCCAAATAAGAACCTCTGTCTACCACCCACAGACGGACGGCCTGGTTGAACGTTTCAATAAAACCTTAAAACAAATGCTAGACATCATCACCGAACCTGGGGAAAAAGGTGAGGCTCTGACCCTACCGCATACCCGAGGCAAAAAGGGAGACCATCAAAGAAGAGGTGAGAAGGATGTTGTAAATGGGCGTTATTGAGGAGTCACACAGTGCCTGGTCCAGCCCGATTGTGTTGACTCCAAAACCCGACGGCAGCGAGAGATTCTGCAATGATTTTGGAAAATTGAACGAAATCTCAAAATTTGACGCTTACCCCATGCCAAGGGTTGATGAGATCTGGAGTATGCAGCGGCCTACCTAGACGATGTGGTCATAGTCATGAGTTTGTATCTCTATGTGGAAATGCACTTATTGTACGTCATTTTAAATGACATGTAATGTAATGACATACACAGCCCCAACTGGACCACCTATGTAGGCCACCTGAAAGCTGTCCTGGGAAGCCTCCGGAGAGCAGGCCTGACCGCCAACCCAAAAAAGTGCCACCTTGGCCTAGAGGAGGCGGAATACCTCAGCCACACCATTGGGAGAGGGAGTGTGAGACCCCAATCCCGGAAAGCGGAGGCCATTGCCACCTGCCCCAAGCCAGCCACGAAGCGGCAAGTAAAAACGTTCCTCGGCCTAGTCTGCCATTATCAGTGCTTTATACCTCACTTTGCTACCATTGCAGCCCCTTTACACGAGATGGCAAAAAACAGCCACCCACACCGGGTCCTCTGGTGCATCGAAGCTTAGGCAGCCTTTACAGCTCTTCGGAAGGCCCTGTGCACCGAGCCAATTTTAAGCACCCCTAATTTTGAGGACACGTTCGTTGTCCATACAGATGCCTCTGGATCAGGGCTTGGAGCTGTGCTGTCCCAGGTTAGAGTAGGAGAAGAACACCCAGTGACCTATATCAGCCGTAAGTTGCTAAAGCATGAGATCAATTATTCAACGTTGGAGAAAGAATCTTTGGCAATAAAATGGGCCCTGACAAAGCGCAGTATTACCTCCTGGGCAGAAAGTTCACCCTGGTAACGGATCACGCACCACTGAGATGGATGTCTACAGCCAAAGACACTAATGCATGAGTTACACGGTGGTTCCTCGAATTGCAAAACTTTAATTTTTCTGTTGAGCACAGGTCGGGAAAAGCAAAACGGGCGATTAACGATGGTCACGAAAAAAGCTCCAATGTGTGTTTTTATTGATTTTTTGGTTTTTATTTGTGTTTTAATTTTTTTATTCATCATGGACACTTTTAAAATAGGAAGCCTGAACGTGAATGGAGCCAGAGAGGCCAAGAAGAGAACATCTATTTATGAATTAAAAAAAATGAAACACCTTGATGTTCTCTTCTTGCAAGAGACGCACAGTGACAGCACCAACGAGGCCGCCTGGAGGAGGGAGTGGGAAGGGGAAGTCCTGCTGAGCCATAACACCAACCTCAGTGGAGGAGTGGGCTTCCTCTTCTCCAGGTCTTTTAATCCAGTCTCCCTGGAGGTCAAACACATCATCAAGGGGAGGTTGTTTTTAGTCAAGGCACGGTTCAACCTTTTTACTGTTGTTTTTATCAATGTGTATGCATTACGGTTAGAGCGGATGTGGCAATTTCATCAGTTCGTTGACTAGTTTGGCAGCGAGCAAAGTAAAGCTAACCAGTTAACTCGTAACTAATACCTGGCAAACTAGTCAAACCAAAACCATTGCAATTTTAACCAATCTCCAATTAACTTTACTTGAATTATTATATTATTGTTATATAAAACGTGTAGATTAGATCCAGCGTTCCTCCGTGCGTGCCTGCCGGACTCGCAATCCGCCGCTCCACTTGTCCTTTTTTTTGTGAGAGCCTTTTATTTATTTATTTAGCTTGTGAGCTTTCTGCTCTCCTTTCTCTTCATTCGCGAGGAGGGGCCTCGAGGAGCTGTTTTTTTGCCCACCCCGCTCCTCCTCCGTGTCAAACCCTGCCGCCACCAGCACTGTCCCTCGACTCCTGTACAGCACACCTGACCGCCCCCCACACCCCCTCTGCAGAGCTCGGTCGGAGAAAAAAAAAAAAAGGCCGCTGCGGGAATATAAGTAGCCGCTCCGACCCACAGCCGGTGCCGTCGCGGTAGACGATGGCTTTCTATCTGAAGCTAGCGACCGCCTTGTGTCTCGCCTGCGCAGTCTTGAGTGACCCGCGTGTGCCCTTTCGGCGGTTTCCCCCACCTACGCGGGGCGCGGCGTAGCGGTGCGGAGAGACCTCGGAGGAACTCTGTACATCCGGTACTGAGCTTTCGGACCGAGGTCCCTGAGGCTGGTCAAGAGCGTCGGCGACAAGACCTTCACACTCGGGGCCCGGGGCGCCTCGCCGAGAAAGGTCATGGCTCTCTCCCTCTCCCTCTCCGAAAAAAACACCGCCTTCAGGCAGTACATGCCCATCAAGCCGGCGAAATACAGAATCAAGACGTGGGTGGCGTGTGACGCCAGATCCAGCTACGCGTGGAAGATGCAAGTGTACACCGGCTACTACCGGAGGGCGGGGGGTGGGGTGGGGGTGAAGGCTGAACGCGTGACATAGGTGCGTAGGTGCGTGCGACTACTGGAGGACAACAGGAGGGTTAAGAGCATTCGTATCATCACTGAGATACTGTAAAAAAAGCTGATAAATTGACAAAAAGATATGGTCTTGATTAGGTAATGTTTTCCTAAGGCATTATATGAATTCACTAATGATTTTTTTAGTACTTTACATTACATGTCATTTAGCTGATGCTTTTATCCAAAATGCATTTCCACATAGAAAGTACAATTTCCATCAAATAAGCAGTTTCAAAACATATTATAGAAAAGTGCCATTATAAGTACCACTTAAGTGCTACCATTTGTTAGTGCTATGGTTTGCTAGTGTTTTAGTCAAGGTAGAGTCTAAAAAGGTGTGTCTTGAGTTTTCAATGGAAGATGTAGAGGCTCTCTGCAGTCCTGATGTCATCAGAGAGCTCATTCCACCATCAGGGAGCCAGGACAGCGAAGAGTCACGATCTCGCCGAGTGCTTTTCTCTCAGTGAGGGAGGAACAAGCAGCTTGGCAGATGCAGATTAGAGTGTGCGGGTTGGGATGTAGGGTTTCACCATGTCCTGGATGTAAACTGGTCCCGATCCATTCACAGCATGGTGCGTCAGTACCAATGTTTTGAACTGGATGCGGGCAGCCACTGGTAACCAATGAAGAGAACGGAAAAGTGGTATTGTCATGATTCCTCCTTTTTGTTTTGTTTTTCTTTCCACACACATACACACACACCCACACACACAGCTGAGACACATTAACACACCTCCTCATTCCCATTCCTGCTTTCACTCGCCCTAAATGCCCACAGCCACTTTCCATAGCAATCAACTCTTACACTGATCCTTCACTCACCTGTTTCTGCTTACTGCTTAATTTGTTTGACTACTTCTAACCACTGTTTTCTCTACCTGGCTGTCAGACTATTGTTAAACGCTGAGCTCTCGCTTTGTCCCTGCGTTACCAGCCCAGCGTTGTCTTTTTCGAGATCTTCTTTTAAGTTTGGTTCCGGACTGCGTCTGCTGACGGCAGTCCCCCTTAGTTCTAGTTTGAAGAAATAAAAGACATTTTGCTGCACCTCTGCATCTGGGTTCTCTGTTCTCCACGTAACAGGTGTGGTGTGGGAGTATTTTGGAAAGTTGAAGACCAGTCGAGCTGCTGCATTCTGGATGAGCTGCAGTGGTCGAATGGCGGTAGCAGGGAGACCTGCCAGGAGAGTTACAGTAGTCAAGGCGGGAGATGACAAGAGCCTGAATCAGTACCTGTGCCGCCTTCTGAGTGAGAAAGGGTCGTATTCTCCTGATGTTGTAGAGCGTGTATCTACAGGATCGTGTTGCTGTGATGTTGGCAGTCAGGGAGAGTTCGGAGTCAAGTGTCACGCCGAGGTTCCTGGCATTCTGAGTGGGCGTTAACACGGAGTCGCCGAAGTTAACAGTCAGGTCCTGAGTAGGAGAGTTTTTTCCAGGGAAGAAAAGTAGTTCGGTCTTGTCGGGGTTGATCTTCAGGTGATGAGCGGACATCCACTGGGAGATGTCAGTCAGACATGCAGAGATCCGTGCTGCCACCTGAGTGTCCGAGTCGGGGAAGGAGAGAATTACTTGGGTGTCGTCGGCATAGCTGTGATAGGAAAAAACGTGCGAGCGAATGACAGAGCCAAGGGAGTTGGTGTAAATTGAGAAGAGGAGGGGACCCAAGACGGAGCCCTGAGGAACTCCAGTAGTAAGAGGACAAGGTTCTGACACCGATCCTCTCCAAGTTACCCGGTAGGTGCGACCATCAAGGTAGGATGAGAGAAGAGAGCGCGTGGAACCTGTAACACCAAGTTCATGAAGGGCCGAGAAAAGGGTCTGGTGGTTTACTGTGTCGACTGCTGCAGAAAGGTCCAGAAGAATGAGGACGGAGGAGAGAGAGGCGGCTCTAGCAGCGTGGAGTTGCTCCGCGACAGCGAGGAGAGCAGTCTCTGTGGAATGTCCCGCCTAGAAGCCTGACTGATGGGGGTCAAGGAGGTTGTTACAATGGAGATAGGAGGAGAGTTGGTTAAAGATGGCTCGTTCAATAGTTTTGGACAGGAAGGGAAGAGGAAATACTGGTCTGTAGTTGTTTTCTTCAGAAGGGTTGAGGGTGGGTTTCTTCAGGAGTGGGTTAACTCTTGCCTCCTTCAAAGTGTAGGGGAAAAAGCCAGATAACAGAGCATTGTTAATGAGTCAAGTGAGGAAAGGAAGATCGGGGGCAATCGACTGTAAAATGTGGGATGGAATGGGGTCGAGGGGGTAGGTGGTGGGACGGGCAGAGGTTAGTACATAATTCGTGACATGTTTTGTTAATATCACTATCAACACTATTACCTTGCTATCACCCGCTGATCAACAACTGAATACGCAAAAAAAGAATGTTACAGTTGTAATTGTGGTACTTGTGGTACTAGCAGTAGAAGAAGTAAGTACTAGTTTCACTAGTATTTAAAAGCAATTGTGGTGTACCTATTGTTGAGGTACAGATAATCTTCTTCTTGATGGAGCAAAAGTGGTGTGATTAGCTGTCATCCTTTGCCTTGACTGAACGAAGATGATCCTACTAGAGATGACCCGGATACTCGGCTGATTTTTTTTTTTTCAGTTGGCTCGAACCAGTTTTTAGTTTTTTTACTCACGCACTGACCTCTCTCTTTTCCTCTCTCTCTCTCTCTGCCGGAGTTTTTTTTTACCGTCTGCTGGCTCTCTTCACACACACTCACACACCACAATAATTAAGAAGGAATGCTGTTTTAACCGCAGAAATGCGTCAGTACAGTACACTGTTTTCAAAGTTCATGTTTTATATTGGTCATATCACCTGTTAATCAAGCTCCCTGCGAAGGGTCAATTGCATGCTTAAAAAAGAGCATAACGGTTTAAAGCCCCGCCCATTTTAAGACAACCCGACAACTTACGGGTAAACCCTTCCTACTTCCTGGTTAAGCCCCGCCCACTTCCGGGTTAGGCCCCGCCCAATCCGAGTACAGATACGGATACAGATAATTCATATGGTTCAACAGATACTGATACAGTTACAAATAATGCTGTACTCGCTCTAGATCCTACATTTTATTGACTTTTTGCAGGTCTTTTGCACCTCGGCAATAACCTCTTTTTGACCGCGTGTCCTGCTGACCGCTGCCCCCCCGACATGCAAGGAGAGGCGAAGGCCCGTCATCGCCGCTTGCAGCTTTATTTTTAGGGCCTGAGCCGACTGAAAGTCGGGCGAAAGCCCTATTGATTTATTATTTCGCCACTTCGATCGCACTTTTGTGGACTTCATCATGTTCAAAAAATTTGTTTTTAATTTTTGCACGGGCTTCAGAAGTGCGAAAAATTTAGATATCTTCAGGTCGTGCCATTGGGGGGGATGAAAAAAAGTGCTCTCTAGCGCCCCCATAAGCAATTCCTATGGGGACATTTTTTCCCACTTTTACCGATTTACTTGATCCTTTGCACAGAGGTGCTCTTGGATGTGCTCTACCAAAAGTCAATTATTGTATGCAAATGCGCCTACGGTTTTTTTCCGCCATTTTGAATTTTGTGAAAAACACGTTTTGCAAACTCCTCCCAGAATATATATCAGAATATTTGAACATTAGGGGGCAGTATAGTGATTCTCTGTATTTTTGCATTTTCCTTCAATTTTTTGGCTTAGGTCAATGTAAATTTCTACAGTCAGATGTCCCTTTCCTCGCCCTTTAATCTGATCCACTTCAAATCTGGGAATATAAGCCGTAAGACTGTGATGATAGGTTACAGTGAATATTATAGTATAATATATAGTTTTGGACCAACTTTGTTGCCGTGACGACACCATCTTCGCATGAAAGTTCAAGCACATCTTCTGAGCCTCGGCACATTCCAAAACTCTTGAAAACCTCTGAGTGTCCTGCGTGATGACCTTTACAGACCTGATGTGGAGTTTTGGATCAAAAGCGAAAAATTGCCTCCATAGCGCCCCCTGGAGGTTTTTGACGAAGCCGCGCCGGCACCCTGTTTGACCTACAAGTATGCTAATTTTTTAACAAATGTATTACAGGGAGACTTAAAAAAGTCTCTGAGGACTATGCTCTAAAACAAACAGGAAGTCAGTTATAATTTTTTTAGTGTGAATATTCCTAGATTTTTGCAGGAGAGTGCCTAATCCTATTTCAGTGACCTTTTGACTCTTTTATCAGAGAATATAGCTCTCCTGCTAAGCTGTTGGGCCCGATGCTGGAGTCATGAGTTCGAGTCCTGATTCAAGCATACTTCTTTTTTTGTTCCTCCTCTTTTTAAACGCGTGTCCGGCTGATACAACAAACAAATGTATCCAGATTACTGTCCTTGTTGAGGTTATTAACTTAAATTTGTACACTTTAGAGCAGGGGTGTCAAACTCATTTCAGGTTCAGATTCGAACGGACACAAACAGCTGACTGGGGTAGCGAGAGAGGGGGGGAGCTGGCGGTACACACGTTGCAATTCGACATATCTAACCTAGACAAATAACACGGACAGTTCAATATAATTACATCTATGGATTTAAATACACGTATTCTGCCACAGCGGAGCCACGGCCGCGCTCGTAGTCTCGCGTGAGTTTATGTTGTTATCACAAGAGTTCGCCAGATCTAACTTAATGCATTTCTGTCCAAAGTAACCTCTATTCAACTTTTGTCTTTTGAACATCGCCCCAACGTATTTCATAAGACTCCTGATGTGACTTAAATTGTGTTTATTGAATAGTACGGCAAAAAATAGTCCCCATGGATCGCATTCTCTGCCCTGACGCAATGTGGGTGCATCCACCTCTTTAGGTCCAGTTTTGATTGTGAAATCACAACATCCCCCATGGTCGAGTGCATATGCACAGGTTTTTTTTTTGAAAGACCTGGGTTCGATTCCCGATAGAGCCATAGTGTTTATTCATTTTTCTTTTTAACTGCGTGTCTGGCTGATCTAACGAAAAAAGGGATACAGTTTACTCTCCTTTGTTTGATATTCATGAATAAATATACTTTCAATGGTTTCAATAGTTAACAATATGGTTCATTTCCTGTGGACAATCAAAGACTTTTTAATAATTTCCAGACCTAAGTAATTTAGACTATCCCAACTTTGGTTCTCCTTACTTTGATAGAACACTGATAGAGTCACTTGTTGACTCAAGTTTAGGACACAAGCTTTGTAGGATTTGTTTTCCTATTAAATCTTTTGACAAGTCATGCTTTGGCCAATCTGAAGATGACACGCTTAGATGTATTTCACAGTCTTGCAATTTAACACTGGGCTTAAATATTCATCTTCTCAGTATGGTTTAGGTTACCCTAAAGATCGGTGTACACGTGTGAATATACCAGCTGAAACCCCAAACTAATGACTCATTGTGATACAAATATATAGGACACTTTGAAATGCACCTGTCTCCTGTCCATGAGAAAGGAAACTACAGAGGACACATGAGGACTGTGTCTCCTGTCCATCAGAAAGGAAACTTAACGTTACAGAAGACACATGAGGACTGTGTCTCCTGTGAGGTACAAAGGAAACTTAACACTACAGAGAACACAGGATAATTCAAATTAAATAAACGTCCACGCTGAGGTGTCGGCGTCCTGGGGGAAGCCGATGTCCGCTCGCGTGTACAACCCGCGTGCGGCTTTGTACTCGTCTCTAGCTGAAGCTAGGCAACATGGATATGTGAGCATGCCGGCCGCGGAGGGGGCCCTTGCGGGCCATGTATCCCCAGCGGCCGTGTCGCTTAGGACACCGGTGCTGTCCACCAAGCCCCTGAGAACCACCTCAGCGCTGGTGGGAAAGGCTTACTCGGCTTGCTCCTGCCAGTTGGAAG
This sequence comes from Pungitius pungitius, assembly GCF_949316345.1. NCBI lineage: Eukaryota > Metazoa > Chordata > Actinopteri > Perciformes > Gasterosteidae > Pungitius > Pungitius pungitius. Next base: position 13,000,579 of record NC_084909.1, on the reverse strand, counting down.
GGGGGACTCGAGAGGAGGCAGACCCATGTAGTCTCCATGCGTTTTCAGTTGTGTTTGAACTATTCTCTTTATGCATAGGCGCACCACACCATTTTTCACACATCCACACTTACACCACTGATTTACTGACTTCCCACCTCATAGGATCCTTATGGTTTTTGGATATGTTATTTCAGTTCATCATTGAAGTTCTTTCTGTTAGGGTTATACTTTAATCAGAGGTGGAAAGAGTAACAAAATGTTGTACTCAAGTAAAAGTACTGTTACTTAAGTCAAATTTTACTGAAGTAAAAGTAAAGTTACCAGTCTAAAAATTTACTCAAGTAAAAGTAAAAAGTAGCTCATTAAAAATGTACTCACAGTAAAAGTTACTGAGTTACTTTTTTAACAGCTGGGGTGCTGGATTCTAGTGTAGTTAAAAAAAGACAAGGGAAAATAAATCTCAATCTAGTTGTTTTTAATTGAAGGAAAGTGTAATAGCAAAATAATAATAATAATATTATAATAATATATATAATAATAATAGCAAAAAAAATATAGAATATAGATGATTTTAGTGCAGATCATCCAATAAAACATTTTAAACATTACTACAACCACTAAATATGGCATGAACTGTGGATTCAGTAAAGAAGGGGTGTCAAACTCATTTCAGGTTCGGGCCAGATACTGCCGACTTCGACCGAACGCGGGCCACTGACGATTGGCGCGAACAGCTGACGGGGTGGGGGGGGGGGGTGGCGCTGGCGGTCCGACCGACAGTTCACCGACGTCGGGACGTATGCACTCCAGTGGCAGACCGTTTACTCTGCGATCTCCTTAAACTGTCTCTGCTCTGCTCACTGAAGCAAAACAATCTGTGGACAATAAATATCAGAGCCAAGAGCAGCGAGTGTAGTCAACTGCTGCTGCTAACACATCCCGTCGGACCAGGATTATTTATTTATATCCGTTAATGAACTTTTCTCCTCTTGTTACCCTGGTAACCGCTGTCATTATAGACGGTTGCGTCGATTCTTACTGTGAAAATCTACGTACTTCCGGTTTAGCAGCTACACTTCATATTTTCATTCGATTTCAGCTGGGTTTGCATCTGTTTTGTCTGTCTCCATCATTGTTGTTTAGCACGTTTGTTCTTCTCCCGCTCATCACTCAGTGCAGTGACGTTAGTTTCCTGGGCGCGATTTTTTTTTCCTTTGCATTTTTTTTACTCAGTAACGGATATGATTTAAAATGTAGCGAAGTACAATACTTCAAACAAAAAATACTTAAGTAAAAGTATAATTACAGATTTTTAAAAATACTTTAAAAAGTAGAAATACCCAAAAAAACTACTCAATTACAGTAACCAGAGTAAATGTAATTTGTTACTTTCCACCTCTGACTTTAATAACCATACATTCTTTTCATCTTATATACTGTCTCCTGCTCCTGATGTTTGGCATGGCTTGAGCCAGCTATGACAACTGCATTCCAACATTTAATAAGGAATACAGTTGAAAACAGTTGATGCGAGAAATAAGTAAATGCCGTGTTATATCCAGCATGGATGATGAATCTAGAGAACATAGGCTGGCTACAGGTGAGCCACTTAGTGTTGCATGTTGATATTGTTACTTCCTTACTTTTTCCATGGGTCATTTCCTAACAAGTGGATTAATGTGTGCATAATCATTTTAAATATATATAATATCTTTTTTGTAGCTTTTTAAAAAAAACTGAAAAAGTTTAATTTTTTGCTCTTTCTGTTAAATCCATTTTACATTATCCCAACTCAAGCTCGATTTCACAGAAATGAAATAAGATCATGATGTTTCTCATGATCGACAGAGAAAAATCTTGCAACTGTGGATGTAAATCAAATTTTATTGTCACACATGGTATTTTTACAAGCACAGCATGCAGTAAAATTCAAGCCGCCTTAGCATAGCCAGCAGGTCCTGGTGCCTTGCTCAAGAATACTATGGCAGAGCTCAGGGGGCAAACTGGTATCTCTCTGCCAATTTAGCAAGGCCCTGTGGACTGAGCTACTGCCTTTAGATGACGGATCCAGTATATGTGTGTAATACCTGACTTCCACTCAGGGTGCCTTGTGGTTACCTAGATGTGGTGCATCTCTGCAGTAGAGGTGTAAATCAAACCTCATTCCACTCTTTATATTCTCTGTCCTACTCTCTTACTGTTTATATTATAAGCAACATTCATTACAGTTTTTCCAAAGTCAATATAATAAGCAATGAGCATTTCTTAATAGTAAGTCAACAAAAGCAATGCAATTTCAATTATTCAGAGTAAATGACATTAGTTCAGCAATAATCTTCATTCTCCAGTGAAGGTTGGGTTCAATACAGTGGTATTGGCAGAATGGAACAGTGGGTTGTCAGCCTGGCAACACAAAAATATTATAATTAGTTTATTTTCATTTTCAATGTTATTTTGATATTGTCTTCGAATGAGATGTAACAAGAAAATCAAAATATCCCATAATAACTTATGCTCAACATAATGTGTTCATCTCTCCAATGTAGAAATATTTCTCCAATTGAAATCCCAAATTGGCCTCAGAGCGATTTACAGTGCGTACACATGCGACATCATCTGTCCCGAAACCCTTCCAGGAGAAACTCCCCCAAAAATGAAAAAAACCCTTAACAGGGAGAAAAAAGGAAGAAACCTTAGGGAGAAGGGCAGAGGAGTGGCTATATCTCACATTCAGAAGAGACAACAGAGCCGTGTGCAAAAAAAGGCTGGCAGTTAAAGGGCTAGAAATAGGCTAGGTTAGTTGTAGCCTTCTTATATAGCTACTGTCTATGGTTGTAGTAGCAGATAAGGTACTGGTTCATTCATTATAATGTCTGAGAAAAGTATCTCAGACTTATTGAGAGCGGCTGCCAACCGCCTCGATGGGATGGAAACCACCACCACCACCACCACCTACGACCAAACACCACCTAGAGCTGCCGAAGTTGGAACCGCAAGCCCTAGTATTTCCAAAAAACCCTCAATATGTGTTAAAATAGTATCTACAGATAACCCATGTTGATCGATTTGATCTGCTAATGCTAGCATGCTATCTCGGAGCCCACCGATGTCTTCCATTATGTCAACACTCTCGCGTCCCTTAGCCAGCCTTTTTTTGCACACGGCTCTGTTGTCTGTTCTGAATGTGAGATAGCCACGCCCCCTGATTTGCATATAAGAACGTCAAATAAAGTGGCATTATGAAATAAAAGATCCATTATGAAATAAAAGTCTCTTGAAATAAATAAAAGTGCCATTATGAAATAAAAGTACCATGAAATAAATAAATGTGTACTTATGAAATAAAAGTACCATGAAATAATTCAATTTATTTAATATTTATTGCCTCATTTATTGCCTCATTTATTTATTTCACAATGTATTTCAAATTTATATTTCATGTATTGTGATTGAAACGGCATTCCATAAATATCAGCTTGTATTTTAGTAATAGCAGAGTATCAAATAAGGGTGGTCGAAGTTTGGAACTAGTCTTGTCTTTCATTAAAGGGTTAGGACTTCTAGTATTTCAACTGGTATTATTACATGGATGGTACATCAGAATGTCCTTGTTATCCCCAATTTACACCTTGAGGATGTGTACTGTCTGTGATCTGTCTGAAGTTGAATGGTCATGAAAGTATTTGTTTCCTTTTAAATCTAATCTGAAAACGACCAAATGTAGTCTGGTGATAGATTTGGAAGGAAATTGGCTCATGTATGGTACTTTGAGAGGCTTTTACTTTGGGATGGTACATCAGAATGTCCTGGTTATCACCAACTTACACCCTGGGGATGTGTACTCTCTGCTTGAAGTGGAATTACTGTGTACCTTTTATTTATCACCTGAAATTGACCAAAAGTCGTCTTGTGAAAGATTTTGAAGGAAACCATACAGCTCATTTATGGTATTTTGAGAGGCTTTAATTTTGGAATGGTACATCAGAATATCCTGGTTATCCCCAAGTCAAACCATGGTGATGTGTATTATCAATCTAAAAGGAATTCATCATGTACCTATTGATAGTTTCCTTTTTTAAATTTAATCTGGAATTGACCAGAAGTAGTCTCCTGATTTTTAAGGAAATTGGCTCGTGTGGTATTCTGAGAGTCTTTCATTTTTGAACAGTACATCAGAAGGTCCTGGTTAAATTTAAAAGGCATAAAAGGCCCAAGACTGTGATAATGTCAAAGATAAAGTTTGCAAAGCGGCATCCCTGGGAGGTGTTTATATCTGAGCTTCCAGCTTCTATTACTGCTGATTTCTTCTCTTTTTCAACTGTTGTCCAGAAGATCAGTGTGTCTTGAAATTTGATTAGTTGTGCTTCCCTAGTATATCTATTTATTTGTATGGCAAAAGAAAGAAAAATAAACTTACAGGCTGTGTATTCTTTTAAACATGAAGGATATTGGCTAAAACGGTCCCATATGACAGCACATTGTGTGGAAAGAATATGTGAAAAGGTTTTACTTTGATTAAGTAAAGCAGGAGAATATAGATCTTAGTGGAGGCCTCCACAGTCGCGGCAGAGGAGTGATGTATATTTTCCCCATAACTCAGCGAAGTGAGAAGAGAAAACGTGTAAAGCAAGGGGAACAATATGATAATTTAAATAATATTTTTTTTTTTGTAAAAAGGTAAGGAGCATTTATGATTAAAAATAAATAATTTTTTGTTTGTTTCCCCATAACTTTGCAAAGGTTTGTCTGAGATAAAAATTACGGATATTGCCATAATCAAGGTGGAATGTGCTTGCTGTTAGGTGTTGTGTGGTTGCTTTTTTAGAATTTTAGCCAATGGGTCCACAAATGTAGTCCATTTTGGGATAAATTTGCATAATGTGCTATATAACTCGTGTAATTATTGTTGGAGTTGTATTTGGAGCATGTTGAAAATTATTGGTTGGCTTTGTAAACCAGCCCTTGAGCTTTCTATGGGTGTGTGGCATTATAATATTTGTTCATGATGAGTGCCTCCATTCTGATCAGACATCTAAAAGTTTGAAACCGTGTACCCAAATTTGTGTCTGTGGGGCTAAAGAGACTTACCTTTGCCCACTTGGATTTCTTCTGCTCATTTTCAAATTTTCTGAGCTCCTTCAGGTCCTTCATGTAGATAAGTAGCTTTATCAGCATCAGCAGCAAGATGCCAATAAGAGCCACAGAAGCAATGGAGCCACCGATGATAGCTGTGACGCTTGGTGGAGCTGGACAGTCTGGAGGAAGAGGAATAAAAACAGAACATTGTACTCTTTTCAAAATGCTTGGCTGTAAAAAATTAACCGATGAGGGGCAATGGGCCTCCTCAAAAAACAATGAGTTGCCTTGCAATTTAGTTTGAATAATTTGTTTTTATTCTCCAGCCTGACATCTAGCACCATCCTCAGGTCCACATTATTCTGTGACCTATACTTCCAAACAGCCTCAGCTGTATTTTGTGTTGAATGTACAAAGTGGGGTTGAGAGGTTCAGACCATAAACTCAGAATCACAATGTATACTGAAGTAATAAATCAATAAAATAAAGTAGGTCCATTTTCTCTTAGACTTCCATACTTCGTATTGTCTCTGATGGTCAGTAGAGATAATACAGGTCTAACACTTCAGCAATAGGCTTCACTCTTCAAAACCAGAGGTTGCTGCAAATAACCAGTAAATGTTAGCATGAATGAGCATAATATACGTCATAGCTGCTCAAATAGTTTTAAGCTCAAACAAGTCTTAGTCCCTTTTTTTCCAAATAGTAAAACCATAGAAAACTGCATTGAAAAAAAGGTTCATACAGTAAATGTAAGCAAATAACAGCTCTGAAGACTTTTGTGAATTTCATCAACAGCTTACCTCTCTGTTTCACAATTTCAGCCTTGTAGTTATCCTCTCCGACCAACTGATCCAGATTAAATGTGATCCAGCAGCCACCCGAGTCCTTTTGATGGCACTTCTTGCTTTGTATGGTGAACTGATCCACCATAACATGATAAATGCTCTTGCTGCAAGCCGCACTGCAGTTTTTTTTAAAGGGACCTGAGTCAAAGCCTAAGCATTCAATGCAGTTCCTGAAAACAAGGTTAATAGCAATAGTTAAGACAGCTCAGTGGTGAAGTATCTTTGTTGATGAATAAGTCATTTTTGTAATTTGGTGAGTCAAACCTTCAAAAATAATGGGACAGTAAGAGTTAAGTAGAAGTTTAGATTCCTTACAGTTTGGTCTGGCAAGGGTCAGTGCAGCCAAGGCATGTCTGGCATCGGGGATGCTGGTATCCTTCCTTACACTCACAGCGGTTACACTTGCAGGTCCCTCTGCCATAGCACACAGTGTTGTTGGGGGTACGACAGCCCTCCTCAGACACTCTACACTGACAGGCTGAGCCCTCGTGGCTTTCAAAGCATTCACATTTGCCACATTTGCAGTTACCATTCCCTAAAAGTTGTGAGGAGCATAAATCAGAGTAAGAGTGGTGTAATTGCATTAAACCATATGATTGTGTTGAAACATAGCATGCATACCCCTCTTATTGGTGAATGTAAACAACCTCAGCAATGAATGACAAGAATACAGGTTTGAAAAAACAGACAACAAAGACAGACAAACAAATAGTTTGTTATCCATTTTATTAAACAAATTAACATTTTATAAAACAAATTAACATTTATAAAACACATTTACATTTATAAAACAAATTTACATCTTAGAAAACACATTTTCGAAAACAAATTAACAAGACGCTAAACACTTTTACCAATCTCGAAACAAATTAACAAAGGACAGAATCTTCACGGAAGACGAATGTACCATATACCGGAAGTGACGGAAGTGTTGAGCGCGGCGTTTTCATTGGTTGTGGAGTTTATGGCGACAAAGACGTTCATTGGAGGGATGTTTTGCCCGTTTTGTGGCAAACACATGAACAGCTTAACGCGGTTTTGCGTTACGTGTGGTCGGTGTTTGGAGTTTTTAAAGGACGCGGACCAGACGGAAACACCAAACATACTGCATCATTGCGTTCAATATTTTAACAAGGGTCACTCGTACGCTGTAACCGTGGACATGATGTCAAGTCTATACGGTGTAAAACATCTGCTTGAGGACTCTTAAAAGTAAACTGAACGAAGCCCGGTTGTACCGCAGAAAGGATTAATCCTCGCCAAACGCCGGTGTTACGTGCCTACTGGTTTTTGAACCTACTGGTTTGGCTACGCGTGCGTGTTTGTTTTCCCCCGACAGCGGCACATGTTGAACACAATGATGCAGTTTGTCTGGTGTTTCCGTCTGGTCCGCGTCCCTTTCCGTGAAGAATCTGTCCTTTGTTAATTTGTTTCGGGATTGGTAAGTGTTTAGCGTCTTGTTAATTTGTTTTCGAAAATGTAAATGTGTTTTCGAAAATGTAAACGTGTTTTCTAAGATGTAAATGTGTTTTCTAAGATGTAAATTTGTTTTATAAATGTTAATTTGTTTTATACATGTTAATTTGTTTCATAAAATGTTAATTTGTTTCATAAAATGTTAATTTGTTTTATAAAATGTTAATTTGTTTTCAACAATTTAAATGTGTTTTCTAAAATGTTAATTTGTTTTCCAAAATGTTAATTTGTTTTCCAAAATGTTAATTTGTTTTCGAGCTTTGTAAAAGTGTTTCATTCTTTGTAATGTTGCTTTGCACTTCAGGGCCACCGTACTCCTGCCTCATCCTTGTCGGTACGTTCCCTATCTACCTGCTCCTGGATTTTGACCTCCTGCCTGTTTTCCTGGATACGAATAGCCTACTCCCTTTGTATCGTTGTTGATTAAATCTGCGCTGCCTCCTGTGAGGCGTTACGTAGAGATGCTCATTAAGCATTGTCATATAAGTCCAACATGATTCGCCAATTACCACCAAACCCCAATCTATGCCATATTATCTACAAACTTATTGTGTCCTGATAAATCAAGTTTACAATGCAAGGGTCCTTGGATGCCATGGGCAGACCAGTCTATTGTAAAGCCAAATGCAGTTTACTAATGCTTCAACTGTTTATTGTCCATATTTAATATAACGGACATAAAATACATTTTTAAACCTCTTTCCTTGGGCTATTCATTAATTCAAATGTTGCCCCCATACCTCTCACAGCCTCCACTTATTTTTTATAAGAATCATCTAAACTGAGGGGAAGGACTCTTATATGGATTTTATAATTAACGATGCAACAGATTATCAGCTTACAAACAGTTTATCTTTGCACTGTACAATGTCTCTCTTACAGAATATCTTGGTTCCTTAAATGTTTTTGTATGTTATGTGTTTTTTTTTCAAAATATTGCAGCATCCTTGTGGCCTTGGGATGCCCAAACAAGACCCACAAAAAAAGCTCTTCCCTCATCTTCTGTCTCTAACAATAATAATAATAAATAGCATTACTGCATTTAAACCCATATGTTAGGTCTTGAGAATACAGAAAGGGTTTTGTATCTGCACAAGTTAAACTTCAAAGGAAAAAGTTTGATTTTTGTCTGTAATACTTTACAATGTAGATCATTTAAAATTGACTTAAACTCTACCTCCACACAGTTTATTCTGGAACTTCTCACAGTGTTCATCGTCGCACTGGCAGAAGTCACCATAGTAACTTCTTCCACCCTCTGTGGTGTGGCACTCGCACCTGCCACAGACACAGTCTCCTCTACCCTCGCACTCAGTGCCATTCTGCCTCTGACAGGATGCTCGTAAGGTACGCTCGTCTCTGCGGCCAATGGAGCACTCACAGAACTGACCGATGGAGCCTTCACTGCAGCTGTATAAGGACAAGTAAGAAAGGTTGATGAAACCTAAAATTGGCATGGAAAAATGTATATTGTAACAAAAACGTGTTAGAGAGAATTCATTTCACCAGCAGTCTTTCCTATATGATGATTCAAAAGTAGTGTATTGGAGACTTTTTATTTATCCAATCACTTCAAACCAATAGGATTCTAACAGCAGTATTCTATTAAGTTAAAATATTTCTTGTCAATTTCAAGTTACATATTCATTAAATAAAATATAAAACCAAAGGAACTTCCAGGGCATTCAATGTACGTGGGCATGTTTAATATTGAGCAAATGATTTCCATATTCTCTTATTATATATTTAATTTTCTAATAGTTTCCAATTTCCAAATCGTTAATTTCCCAAGAGGTCAGTGTCAATGGGTCCTTTTTAGAATTTACATGCCATAAACACATTAGGGTTGAATCATATTGAAGAGAGCGGTGGTGGCCATGTTTGAAAAAAATGCCCCAAAAACCCTTCTAAATTGACCCAATGTGCAATACAAATGCAGTGCACTTTCAAGGCGACCTACCACTTATAGGGGCACTTACATTTAGAGCACAAGGTATGTATTGCCCTACATGACACAAAATAAGTTTGCCTCTATAGGTGAGACAATGCACTTTCATTAGAATAAGATGATGAGATATATGAGTAACCATTAATCACTTGCTTTGACATTTCCCTTATTCGTTAAAGTTCTATAATAATTGAGTTTAAGTTGAAAACCACTGTGGCCAACTAAGAAAACTGTCCTACCTGTGCATCAGAGGAATTACAACATCTAGCTTTTTGCCTAACAGTTTGCAGATGAGAAAAACATGGCTAATTTTACATATTTGAACAAAACCCTTAAAATCCGGAGCATGCATACTCACTGACACAGTCGTTGCGTAAAGAATATATAGCTTACCTGCATATACCACAGCTGACGTTTCCCTTTTCATTGCAATGTGGATGTTTATTGAGTCCTGGGTCAACACACTGACACTCACAATTTGTAGATATGGTCACAGTCAATGTATCTTTAATGCCCTGTGGTCGAATAGTAAACGACTTGTCCTCCATGCATGAGTATGCTGTCACTGTGACATTAAAAGAAATCTGGAGAGGGAAGTCATTTGTTGAGGAGTCCGAAATGCAATGCAGTCAGTGCAATACACTTCAAATATAAATATTATAACCTCTATTTAGAAAATATAAAAAATTACTTAAAATGACATTCACATTCTTGATCCCCGAAGGCACGTGTGTCAAACTCAAGGCCCAAACCTGAAATGAGTTTGACACCCCTGCCCTAAGGTATGCATTTTAGTGCATTGTAACAGTCCAAATGAATCCCATTCCCTGAATGGGTATTAGGCACTTTCATTGAACATTTGACATTGAAGATGCTAATATCACATGATGGATCAACAGTGTCAGAAGATTTTAGAGTCTCCACCCTTGACACTACTGAGCTTTTTTACTTCATCAAAGATCTGTTACAAACTATAGAACACAACTATAGATTTGGAAGAAGAAATATCAATTTCTTCCCCACTTTGGATGCATGGGTATGGAGTTTGAGTGCCATTACTGTTACAAAATGTACAATGTACCATTACTGTTACAAAATGTACAATGTGTTGTTAAGACGTGGAAGTTGGAAAAGATCATTAGTTATGGACCCAAAGGAGACTGGATACAAAAAGATCAGAGGGACAGTGATATGTCAACAAAGACAACAATGAAGAAGAAACTGTGCTTAACCCCATAGCAGTTTGATCAATGCCAAATGAACAAAAAGTTCATGGTGCACTAGGCAGATTCAAAGGTCTTGAAACAAGCTATGAAATTAATCAAGAACTATACAGTTGTGGTCAAAAGTTTACATACACTTGTAAAGAACATAATGTCATGGCTCTCTTGAGTTTCCCGTTATTTCTAGTTTGATTTTTCTCTGATAGAGTGATTGGAACAGATACTTCTTTGTCACAAAAAACATTCATGAAGTTTGGTTCTCTTATGACCATGACCCAGAGTTCAGACTTCTCTGCGCTTCATTCCGAGCAGTCACTCAGCGTAATTAACTCTATAGAAACTGTTTCTGCCCCACGGACACCGTTATTTAAGTTAAAGGTAAACAACCGAGGAGTTATATTTAATAACTTAATCAAACTTAAATGTAACAATACAACTGTGCAACAAACTAGGAGAATTAAAGGGGGACTTTTGAATATTAGATCTCTGTGCTCTAAAGCTGTTTTAGTAAATGAACTAATAGAGATGAGCGAGTACAGCATTATCTGTATCTGTATCTGTTGAACCATGTGAATTATCTGTATCCGTATCTGTACTCGGACTGGGCGGGGCCTAACCCGAAAATGGGCGGGGCCTAACCCGGAAGTAGGAAGGATTTACCCCGTAAATTGTCAGGTTAAGCCTTTCTGCGGTTAAAACAGCATTCCTTCTTAATTCTTATCACTGATGATCATGAGAGAGAGAGGGGAAGTGTGTGTGTGGCTTAATTTGTAATATTAATATTTAGTTATTCAACACAACTAGTCAACGTCAGACACTGAGTGCGTGAAGAGAGCCAGCAGACGGTAAAAAAAACTGATGAGAGAGAGAGAGAGAGAGGGAGAGAGAGACAGAGAGAGAGAGACAGAGAGAGAGAGAGAGGGAGAGGGTGAGAGAGAGAGAGAGGTCAGTGCGTGAAGTAAAAAAAAAAACTGGTTAGAGCCGACTGAAAAAACTCCGACAGGCAGAGACGCAACGCGAGTCGCATTCTTAAGCACCACGTCTTAACAAGCCCCACGTTTACCTGAACTCTACTAGTTAAGAACAACAAAACGAAGTAAAAAAAAATAAAGGCGAAGAAATCGTTTAAATTTATCGGGAAAGACCCGCGAACCTGCTGACCGAGGAAGGGAGAGAGGAGTTCTGTGTGTGAGTGAGCCGAGCGGGACACAGCAACACAAACAGTATGTGTGTAGGGGAGGGGCGCTGTGACTACCAGCCAATCACAGAACACAGATACAGACAGCTTCCCAATGAGGACTTTAATTCAATCCGAGCACAGATATTGACTCGTATTACTCGTATAATACTCGTACTCGGCAAAAGTGCTTTATCCGTACCGGATACTCGTTTCAGCCGAGTATCCGGCTCATCTCTATGAACTAATATCTGACAACCATGTTGATATTTTCTGTCTTACTGAAACATGGCAATCGGATGGGGAGTACTTTAGCTTAAACGAAGCGACTCCTCCAAGTCATGTTAAAACTCATATCCCCCGAGGCACAGGCCGAGGGGGTGGAGTGGCAGCTATTTATGACTCCTGCCTTTTAATAAACCTTAAACCTAAACTGGATTATAACTCATTTGAAAGTCTGACTTTCAGTCTTTCACAACCAACCTGGAAAATAATCCAGCCGGTTCTCTTTGTAATAGTGTACAGGCCCCCAGTTCCTTATTCTGAATTTTTATGTGAATTTTCACAGTTCTTAACGAGTTTGGTCCTTAAAACGGACAAGGTAATTATTGTGGGTGACTTTAACATTCATGTGGATGTCGATAACGACAGCCTTGGTACTTCATTTCTTTCTTTGCTGGAATAAATTGGTTTCTGTCAGACTGTAAATAAACCAACTCATTGTTTTAACCACACGCCCGACTTGGTTCTTGTATATGGTATTGTGATAGAACACTTAACAATCTTTCCACAGAACCCTCTCCTGTCGGACCATTGTCTGATAACCTTCGAATTTCTACTGCCAGAATCTCCTCCTCCTGCCAAGGGTTTCTACAGTCGATGTTAATCGGATACCGCTGTAGCCTCATTTAAAGAAGCCATTCCCTCTGCTCCAAGTTCAGTGTCCTGTCTCAAGATATCAGAAGACTCCTGTGAAAACTTCAGTTCGTCACAAATCGACCATCTTGTCGATACTGCCAAAGGCTCTTTGAGAATGGCACTGGACGTTATTGCTCCCCTCAAAAGAAGAATGGCAACAAGAAGGAAGTCCGCTCCTTGGTATAACTCTTAAACCCAGAACTTAAAGAAAACTGTGCGGAAACCTGAGCGGTTATGGCGTTCCACCAAATCAGAAGGATCTAGGCTAACTTGGCAAGACAGCGTTAAAACATATAAGAAGGCTCTCCGTAACGCAAGAGCATCTTATTTCTCATCATTAATCGAGAAAAATAAAACAACTCCAGGTTTCTCTTCAGCACTGTAGCCAGAATGACAGAGAGTCACAGCGCTGTCGAGCCGTGTATTCCTGTGGACCTCAGTAGTAACGACTTGAACTTCTTCAATAATAATAAGATTCTGACTATCAAAGAGAAAATTGATGGTCTCCTGCCCCCAAACGGAGCCGACCCGTCCTCGGATGTAGGATCTTTGGATGCAGCCGTGGGCCCTGATACCTACTTGAATGGTTTCGCTTCCATCAACCTTGATCAACTGACTTCTACAATTTTGAAATCCAACTCTTCCACTTGTCTGCTGGATCCGATTCCAACTAAGCTGCTTAAGGAAGTTTTTCCGTTAATTAGCATATCCCTACTGGATATTATAAATCTGTCTTTGTTGACAGGACATGCACCACAGTCCTTCAAGGTAGCTGTAATTAAACCTCTTAAGAAACCTACTCTAGCTCCAGAGGTGTTGGCTAACTACAGACCCATCTCTAATCTTCCCTTCCTCGCTAAGATCCTTGAGAAATCTGTCACAAATCAATTATGTGACTTTCTACAAAACAATGCTTTGTTCGAGGATTTCCAGTCAGGATTTCGAGTGCATCATAGCACAGAAACGGCACTAGTGAAAATTACAAATGATCTTCTACTTGCATCGGACCAAGGACATGTCTCTTTTCTTGTACTGCTGGACCTCAGTGCTGCATTTGACACCATCGATCACCGTATCCTGCTGCAGAGACTGGAAAACTTGATTGGCATCAAAGTAACTGCACTCAGCTGGTTTAAATCTTATCTATCGGATCGATCCCAGTTTGTGTTTGTGAACGGTGAATCATCATGGAGTTCCACAAGGTTCTGTGCTTGGACCGATTCTATTTACCCTGTACATGCTTCCTTTGGGCGACATTATCAGAAAACACCGCATGAACTTCCATTGTTATGCAGACGATACTCAACTGTATCTATCGATTAAGCCAGAAGACACCAACCAACTTGTTAGACTTCAGGATTGTCTTGGAGACATCAAAACTTGGATGACCTGCAACTTCCTGATGTTAAACTCGGAAAAAACGGAAGTTATCATGATAGGCCCAGAGCGCCTTCGAAGTCACCTGTCACGTGATACAGTCTCTATGGATGGAATTGCTCTGGTATCCAACAGCACCGTCAGAAATCTTGGAGTTCTCTTCGACCAGGATATGTCCTTCAACTCTCATATAAAGAAGACTTCAAGGACTGCCTTTTTTCATCTACGTAATATATCGAAAATCAGGAACTTCCTGTCTCAAAGTGATGCAGAAAAACTAGTTCATGCATTTGTTACTTCTAGACTGGATTACTGTAATTCTTTGTTATCAGGCTGCTCTTGTAAATCGCTTAAACCTCTCCAGCTGATTCAGAATGCTGCAGCACTTACAAGAAGTAAGAAATGGGATCATATAACTCCTGTATTAACTTCTCTGCACTGGCTTCATGTTCAATCAAGAATAGAATTTAAGGTACTTCTCCTCACCTACAAGGCACTTGCTGGTGAGGCACCGTCTTATCTTAAAGAGCTTGTTACACCGTATTCCCCTACAAGGCATCTGCGCTCCGTAGATGCTGGGCTACTTGTGGTTCCTAGAGTTTTAAAAAGTAGAATGGGGGCCAGAGCCAGTTATCAAGCTCCTCTTTTGTGGAACCAGCTTCCACTTTCAGTCCGGGGGGCAGACTCGGTCAGTTCATTTAAGATGAAGCTTAAAATGTTCCTCTTTGATATTGCTTATAGTTAGGGCTGGCTCAGGTTAGCCTGGACCAGCCCTTAGTTAAGCTGCTCTAGGCTTAGACTGCCGGGGGACTTCTTAGGACACACCGAGCCCCTCTCTCACTCTCCCTCTCTCCTCTCACTCTTGCTATTTGCAATTACTTGTATCATTTCTGTTAGAGAAATTGAATGTATTGTACATCTTTTACATTGTTGATTCTGTACACATGACATCCATTGCAGTCTGTCCATCCCGGGAGAGGGATCCCTCCTCTGACGTTCTCCCTAAGGTTTCTTCTCTTTTTTCCCCATTGAAGGGTTTTTATATATTTTGGGGGAGTTTTTCCTGTGCCGATGTGACGGTTTCGGGACAGAGGATGTTGCATGTGTACGGACTGTAAAGCCCTCTGAGGCAAATTTGTAATTTGCGATTTTGGGCTATACAAAATAAAATGAATTGAATTGAATTGACTATATTATGGGTTAACAGAAAAATTGACAAAATCTGCTGGGTCAAAGAACAAAAATCGAGCTGTTAGGCCACAATGCCCAGTAATATCTTGGGAGGAGAAAAGGTGAGGTCTTTAACCCCAAGAACACCATGCCAACCGTCAGCACTGTGGTGGTAGAATCATGTTGTGGGGCTGTTTTGCTGCCAATGGAACTGGTGCTTTACATAGAGTAAATAGGATAATGAAGAAGGAGGATTACCTTCAAATTCAAGATAACCTAAAATCATCAGCCCGAAGGTCGGGTCTTGGGCGCATTTGGGTGCTCCAACAGGACAATGACCCCAAACACACATCAAAAGTGGTAATATGATGGCTAAATCAGGCTGGAATTAGGGTTTTAGAATGGCCTTCCCAAAGTCCTGACTTAAATCCCATTTAGAACATGTGGACAATGAGGTTTCCTAACTTCAAACCGTTTATTAAATGCCAGACCAGAGAAAAGAACACGCTGGATCACTGCTACACTACAGTAAGTTGGGCTTTTCACGCCGTTCCTCGTGCTGCGCTGGGACACTCCAACCACATCATGGTCCACCTGATTCCTGCATACAGGCAGAAACTAAAGCTCTGCAAACCTGTGGTGAAGGAATCCAAGAAGTTGACCAGCGAGGCGCTAGAGGATCTTCGAGCGTGTTTTGACTGCACAGACTGGGATGTTTACAGGACTGCTTCGGAAAATCTGGACGACTTCACAGAGGCTGTAACTTCCTACAACGGCTTCTGTGAGGACAGCTATGTACCATCATGCACCAGGGTGAGTTATAACAACGAAAAACCCTAGTCACAGCGGAACTCAGAAAACTACGACTGCAGAAGGATCAGGCATTTAGCAGTGGGGACAAAGACTTGTACACAGAGTCAAAACACAGATTTAGCAAGGCGGTGAGAGAAGCTAAACGACTGTACTCTGAGAAACTTCAACTACTAGCTGAAGAAATTTAACTTGCCAAAGACGATGATGGTGCACTTCTACACGGCCATCATCGACTCCATCCTCTGCAACTCCATCATCGTGTGGTACGCTGCAGCCACAGCCAAGGACATGGGCAGGCTGCAGCGTGTCATCGGCTCTGCAGAGAGGGTGATTGGCTGCAATCTTCCGTCTCTCCAGGACTTGTTCGCTTCCAGGACTTTGAAGTGGGCTAGAAAGACTGTAGCTGACCCCTCTCACCCCGGACATAAACAATTTGTGCCCCTTCCATCCGGCAGGAAGCTGAGGTCCATCAGGACTAAGACCTTCCGCCACACTAACTTCGGGAAGTTTCTTCCCATCGGCAGTCAGGCTCATTAACCGAGCCCGGGTCCCCCCCTGACTGACTCTCACTCCATGTACATACACTTTTTGTCACTTTCACTGGTCACTTTCTGTTAGCTGGTGCACTTTATCTTTATTTTTAATTGTATCTTTATTTCTTAACTTACTAACCCATAGCTTTCGCTTTAGCTTACTAACCCACAGTGTTGGGAAAGTTCACTTTCTACATGAACTAGTTCAAAGTTCAGTTCACAAATTTTAAAATGAACTACTTCAGTTCATCAAACTTCAAAATATTTGAACTAAGTTCACAGTTCCAACTAGTTCAGTTCTTTTTTTCCATATGTTGCTGCAAGCTATTATTTTTCAAAATGATTGCCACAGCCCATATAGAACCACAGACAGCAATTATTTTATCATTTTTAACACTGAAGCTATGTATCAGATTTAATCTTCATATCCAATTTTGAATCCTTATCCAACCAGGGATTACATTAGCATTGAGGGAACACCATTTCCCCATTGTTGCTTTAATGTCGCTGTCCATTCACTCCACACTAGCAGCAGCTGCAGCGTTCACCCCTACAGTACGTTCTCAAACACATGCTGCTTGAATGGTCTTGTTTAAATAAGGAATAAAACCATGACAGTTATCATTAAGGTGCCAATGTTTGCAAAGAAAGGTCAGATTCCTCCCATCCTCACTGACCTTGTCAGTAACTTCATAAAACTCATTTAAATTATTATACGCCGCCTCTTTGCTACACGCAGCTGTCGCCTCCATGCATTTCTTTTTTTTGATGGCGCATGCGCAGTGCGACACTGGTGGCTGGTGTTGCCAGATTGGGTGTTTTTTCTATAGAAATCTGGCACCCTATTGAACGATGTTAACCTGAAAGATCGTGCCGTTCATAGACACCAGAATGAACGAGTTCACAGTAACGTTCAACGGGCATTAATAGAGTACGTTCAGTTCACGTTCGCCCCAAAATATGAACGAGTTCATGAACTATCGTTAAATGGACGCGTTCAGGCACAACACTGCTAACCCATAGCATATATTTTATATAATAAAATATAATATATTATATATCTTATTCCTGCACTACGTTGTCTGTATTATTGTACTGTCTGCTATCATGCACCAACCACCAAGTCAAATTCCATGTATGTCTAACATATTATGGCAATAAACGATTCCTGATTCATGATTACATTCTTTACAAGTGTATGTAAACTTTTGACCAAAACTGTATGCACTTGATTTATGAACATCCCAATGAGAACTACACTTAAAAGTACAAAAATAACTGACCTCCTGCCCCACTTGTACATTGTCACAAACCCCTTCACTCTCCCCTGTTGGTCCTGGATGTTCGCACTTGGGTGTGTAGATAACTCGAACATTATCAGGCAGATTATCATGGGTCAGTGTTACTTTGGAGGACAACCTCTGAGTGTTGTGAGAGACAAATAAAAAAAAACACTTGTAAAAGATAATTGACTTGTTACAATGAATAGTTACACATACACAAAGGAAAAAGGATTGCGACATGTTTCAGTAGCAAACAAACAACTTACATTGTAGGCGCTCTCAATCAGTTGAACCACATTTTTGGAATCCGATGACAGAACTCCCACCGCTGATTTTGGGATCCTTTGAGAAAGTTGCTGGGATGAAATACAAGGTCAAATGAGAAATTCATTGGAGTAAAAACACAGTGTGTTGTTTTGAATGAATAAATCCATGTACAGAAATAAAATATTGATTTACCGTGTACACAGTTTCCACATTTGTGGTCACTGCAAATATTGGCTGAATATTGCTTTTCTCCAACTGCACGGCTAGTTGTCCAACAGATGGGTAGTCCTAAACACAACATTAGAGAAATCTAGAAAATGTTGTTCACATAATGTCCATGGAAAACTTATTATATGCTAACATTTCAATAAAAAGTAAAGTGCACCTCTGTGTTTTCTACAAAATCCTACATTTTGATTCAGCAAACTGGTCAAAATTGAAGTTGTCACTGCAGACACACCCGGCATGGATCTGCACCTTTCTAGTTAATCGTTACAATGACCACAATGTGACCCTTTGATTCTGTTATTTTATTGCATACAGACCATCTCAATGCTGTTAGTGTAGAGGTTGTTTTCCATGTGGCAGTGTTCATCATTTGGTTCCAGTATGCCAGCTAATTTTCCATCTCCGGCCATGTGGAATCCAGCATCAGTAGTCAGCACAATAAGCCGAGTGCTGCTGTTCCTCCAACCTATTTTGTCCTAAACAACAACATGTCTTTAGAAGGCACTTAAACAACAACTTGACCAAATTCCACACATTTTGAGTTGACGTTTTATCACATTTTAGTTTGTTTATGTTTGTGTTTAGTTTTTGGCTTTTAGTTCAATACATTTGTTATGGGTTGCGTGATTATTGTAAAGCACTTGGTAACAGTATTTTGAAAGGTGCTACATTATAAATGATATAATTATTTATATTATTATCATAAGGCAATGCATGTAAATCAATTCATAGGCGCAGACTAAATACATGACATTTTCAATAATTAATGAATAATTAAAATGAATCAGTGTGATTCATGGAGGAATGACAATAATATTACTTTTACTTAGTACGTTTTTTTTTTTTAGAAAACTATTATATTATTATTAGCGCTGTGAACATTAAACGCATTAATCTATGCGATTGATGTGGACGAATAAATGCAATATAATATTTTAAGGTAGTTATCGTACGTTTGTTTACTTCCGACCCCGGAAACGAAACGGACGCTAGCTGCAGTCAGGTAACATTACATCAAGATTGATAGAGCCTTTTGCATCAGAAGTAAAACAAACAGAGGCGCGACATACAGCGGAGAACTGTGCAGAGGACTTACTCCACGTGTCTAACAGAAGGGGATGAGTGTGAAACGGACCACTTAAAGCACTGCAATGTTAAGCTCGCTGCTAAGATAGTTGTTATGCTACTTCCATCTCAACATTTAACGTTGCCCTGCGCGGCACATAGTCTGCAGTGGACCACTACTGTGTCCCTAGAAGACGCTGGTATGAAAACATCCTGACTAAATGTGGGGAGATAATTGGCACTTCAAACACAGCCGTTAAATTATGGCGAGTTGAGAGCAAAGTGCACAAGGACAGCAGGAGGAGTGACAGTGGCACATGGAGTAGCGTGGTGCACTGGTAGCCGCAAGTTTGGTGGTTCGAATCACGGCTGCTCCATGTGCCATGTGGAAGTGTGCCTGAGCTAGACACCCAACCCCGTTTGATGGACCCATACATCTTTCTTTCCACCCTGTGTGGGCTTCTACAGACTTTAAACTTCCTTATTCCTGATAACGTGGGTAAAGTAGGGAATAACATCCATATATTTATGTTGTCGCCACGGAATGAACAAAATAAATAATGACCAAATGAGATCGAAATACCTCAGATGGAACAGATGGTCTCCTTCCAAACAGATGGAAGGAGACCATCATTTTCAGATGGTCTCCTTCCATCTGATTAATCTGATTATGATTGAGGGCCTCACTATAGCCTAACGGTTCCAGTGTAAATTTGATCAAAAGGAAAATATTCTGATGTTTGACCAAAAGACTGTTGCAACTGTGGCTCTATGGCCTTCAAGCTAAATCCTGTGGAAAGACATCATCTTAGTGATATTTGAAAATATTTCACTGTGCCAAATGGGCACAAATGGAATGTTTTGATTGTACAGTTTATGATTTGAAAACAAAAACCCATACAGGATTTGTTTGGTTAAGTAGTTACCCCACATAATGCAGCCTGCATCATGGCATCAAGACTGCCTTCTGGAGAGTCCAAGTTTCCAGAAATGAACTGCTCAGTCACTTTACTTTTGAACTCTTCTTCCGTCGATGTCATACTTAACACATGTCTGTAGCCAAAAGCAGCTTGGCATTGCTGGTAATTCTCATCACATGGCTTCAGCAGTTTCTCCTTGTTGGTGTTAGTATAAGGAAGGACGGTCTTATCAACAAAGGCACCAAAACCTGTAGATATAGAAATAGCTATTATTTTTTTTTAAAGGCAGCACAGGTTAGCAAACATTCCAGATCATTGAGAAAAATTAAGAAATGAATAACGTAATAAATAATATATAAGGCAGTACATTATAACATACGCTGTCATTTTGTGTAAATAGTAAATTTAACCTGAAATTTAATAGAAAATGGGATTCCAACGAAACACAAACTGTTAAGTAAAATCGTTCAATATACAACAAGCTGCAATTCTAGCTGGTATTTGTGTCGTATGTGTCCGGAGATCCTTGTGAGGTCTATTTTTGCTGGAGCAGTTTGAGTCCATGGTCCATAATTCACTTGTGAATGTATGTGATGTATGTATAAATGATTTATAATACTGTGGTTTTCCTTAACATATTTTCTCTGTTTCTGATGTAAAATGATGGTGTCTCAAAAAAAGTTGAGACCAGCATTCACCACCTAGCCAAAACCATTTTAATATGCTTTGAACTCATACGAAGAAAGCTTTAAACCACTAGATTTGGATAATAGATGGATGGATTAATAGCAAAAACAAAAAAACTAAATATGATTTTAAAACCACTGGATGATGAAACATTTGTGATTGAGCACTCTGCGTCCAGATCTTTTTTATTGAAACCACCTTTTTCCTACCCTCACTAACTTGGTAAACAAAGTCTTTTATTCCTTGTGTTGTGTTGACTCTAAAAGTATACTACATTAAGCAATGTAGGTTTAAGTGTCTTGCATCTATATGTACTAGCGGTACTGGGGATCAAACCAATGATCCTCTGATGGAAGGACATCCTTGCTTGCCAAGTTGCTCAATTATCATTGTTCCATCTAATCAAGAAACAATTTCTGTCTGCTAAATATAATATAACCCGAGGCATTACCCGTGGGGGACAAAGCCTCATAATCCCTGGTAATTCTACCACATACTTTGAATAAAAAGGCATTCTTAAAAAACTAATACAATAATGTTGTACACGATTAGAACATTAGAAATAGCCTGGGCTACAATGCTAACTAAGCTGTTTAAACATTCTCAAAACACAACTCAATTCAAAAATTAAAAGCGGGAGGAACAAATCTTTCTGGTCATAGTGGGCATCAGACAGCTCCACATTTTTTATTCTGACTGGCTAACAGAGGGATCTATCTCAATTCGATTTGCTCTGACAATTCAATTGAGGGGTTGTGCTTTCAAATCAAGCCTGGATTGGCTGAGATATCAAAAAAAATATCTATATAAATATGCAAATGCTAATTTAGAAAATGTAAATTTTTGCTGTGTCATCATTAACATATATACTGATTTTTACAAATCTGAACACTATAACAAATGTTCGCTTTTATCATCAATTCAATTCCAGATAGACCTTGCCGAGATATAGCATTTTCAGTATGTGCATGCATTTTTCAGAGCAGAGCAGCAACTCGTTGACAGTTTTCAAAATTAGATTATTTTACCTATTTTAGCATATTTAGTGATTTTTTTCAGGGCTGCAAAAAGATCTTTTCCGAGTTCTTTGACATTTTCCAAGTCATCTTTCATTGAGTAAGACAGGTCCATCAGATAGTAGAGATCCACTGGATAACCTTCAACTCTTTTGAAAGAAACACTGAATGTGGTAGGAAGACCTATAAAAATAGAAAAAGAAAATTAAAACAGAAATATTACCATACCAATTTGTGCATTTTTAGAGTTTGGGCTAGTTATTTTAATATTAATAGAGATTTGTATTTGCCCAGCCCAGTCTTCACAGGTCCAGATAAGGGCCCTGGACGTAGGTAATTACTCTGGGTATGCTCCAAACCAAACAGTTGAGAATAAACTAATTTCACTAACCAGGTCGCAGTCTCAGACTAATCTTCTGTGGACTCAGCTGGACAGGCTCCTGTTCGTTGAATGAGTTGGACAGAGACTCTCTCTTGTGAATTTTTAGATTGTTCTGGGGGGAAATGATTTCTTCCTTCTTGCAGCCTCTCCCGATCAGTTGAGCTTGGGTGTCACATCGTACTGCTTCCTGCTCGCCCGGTTTGGTAAAATTCTGTACAAATGGAGTACAGCCCCACACATTAAAGACAACATTATTATTTATACGTGAATTGTACTTAATTCAGTAATCTTTGTGTACAATAGTATTGTTACTTATATGGCTTTAGAAATCAGCTTTGAACTTAATTTTACATGAGATTCATTTGAAAAAGCTGCTGCATAATATCCCTTCACAATTAAAAGCTCCCAAAGGAAGATCTGACCACAAATCGGCGCACCTGTTGCTTGTGTATATACCTCTTCTGTGTGTATATACCTCGTCTGCACTGCCCTTTGGATTCAAGTTTATATATGTATGTGTATATATACAGGTGAAACTCGAAAAATTAGAATATTGTGCAAAAGCTCATTACTTTCTGTAATTCAACTTAAAAGGTGAAACTAATATATAGACTTTTTGCTGAATACTGAAGACTACCTTGCTACGCTATATACTGCAGGCAAAATTATATTGACATATTTTGAAGGTGGGATAATTGCCTTGGGATGTTTTTCATGATTTAAAATTATGAACTAAATCCGCATGGGTAAACCTGTGACTCTCTATAGCTCAATGTGTAGAACAGTGTTGGCTTTATGATGTTTTGACCCACGGTTCGAATCCCGATCGTTCCAATCCTTTTTTAAATACATTTTCTTGAATACATGTTTTCATACGTGGTTGTGATGTAGTGCTCACTTATACAATTGTTAATGCTGCAATGGATTTGTGATGCGTTTTGTAGATTTTCAGCAATATGTTTGTGAATGTGCTGCTGTTAGCTGGCAGGTTGTTTGGCTTCATACACATACAGCAAGAAACTCTCCTAATCATTAAGTTACACTGGGTATCTAAGTTAGTTAACGCAACTTTTGATATAGGAACACCAACTCCAAATATTTTACTATAATAATCAATTATTATGGAGATATAAACATAATTGAAGCACTTACAGGATTTTCATGAGGGATTTCACTTTTTGTGAGGCTTCGTTTTTGCCGCGTTCAACAAAAAACTCATCAAATTCATCGCACATTTTAAAATTCATTAATCTTGATTAATGGCGATCAGTTGTTACAATGTTGTTTTTAATGAATATTTGTAATGTAATGATCATCTTGCAGGCAGAATTCCACCTGGTGGAACATGTTGAACCAGCGACTCTTTCAGGAATCAGGAATCACAAAACGTTTATTGCCATAATATGTTAGACATACTTGGAAATTGTCTTGGCGGTTAGTGCGTTTCTGCTGTCCTCGTGCACTTTGCTCTCAACCGGCAATCATTGGCTAATGGCTAATTTAAGTGCAAACAATCTCCCCACATTCCCACAGTAATTCCTCTGCACAGTTCTCAGCTGCATGTCGCGCATCTATTTGCTTTACTTCTAATGCAAAAAGAACTATCCATCTTGATGTAACTTACTGCATCTAGAGGCCATTTTGTTTCCCCTGTCAACTCCCGGTTTTGCGTTTATGTTGACATAAACGCAATATAGGTTGGGACTTTAGGTTGAACCAAGTGATTACAGGTGGAGTTTTGACTTAAACCTGGCATACAGCAGTACACTGCCTAGCCAGCAAATTACATTTTAATAAGAATAAAACACTGGTTTGGTTTGAAGAAACTGATATTGAAACTGATATTGATGAGGAAGAGAGCTGTCCTTTTTCCCCAGGGTCGTGGCGAGTTAATCCCGTTGATCAAGCCTGCAATGAAGCAGGTTCAAGTTTTTGGATGTGTTACTATGGCGATTTTGCTAAACCCCCCCTCAACAGCTGTAAACCTAGGCTGCATACTGGGTTACATGGACGCTCGCTCTCACCAGCTGTTTGCACCACACACAGTATGGTCCGGATCTGATACAGTCACCACATGAGTTAACCACAGATTTTAAGCAGACTTCCTCTTGTTGACACCGTCCTGCGAAGCAAAACACAAATTCTATGTCCTTTGAGAATGCACAAAATGTGTTTTTTTGTATTGGGTAAATACTTAATTAATGTTATTAATTGAATCATTAATCAGGGTTCCAATTTGACAGTTACTTTTTGAAATAACTTTTTGAAATTATTTTGTTTACTGTCATTACTTTTGATCCTTAATTCCAACCCTTTTCAAACTACATCGTTTTTGTATCCTGTTAACAGCAAAATATAAAATATATACATATAAAGGATACAAATCTTTGCTAGTACAAGTGACCCCTCTGGACTCATGCATGACTTTATGGTCATGTATGTATTTAAATATAGACCATGTAGAAGTAGAAGGGCCTTAAAGATTTTCAAATAGATAATAGTGAACTGTTCCAAACTTACCTTTCACTCCCATTTGCAGGAGAATAAAAAACAGGAACCAATCCATTTCCTGATTAAAAATGAAAACAAATAAATACATGATTTTATCTGAGAGCAACATTGAAAATACATTTTTTAATCAATTAAGGTGGTCTGTAGCTTTGACTGTACGGTACTCCACTTTTCTAACCTTTTGACCCCTCAAAGCACTTTAACGCTACATGTCATCATTGCCCAAGGGCACATTGACTGTTGAAACTGTGTGAGCAGTCCTATTAGAACATAAACCTTGTAATCCTCCCGTATCGTTTACATTAGCCATCTGTGTGTTTACAAGGACACTAAACCAAACTGAGTAGACTTGGTTTGGTTAGTAGATTAAATTTTAAAAATTGCCTGTAAGTGGCAGAATGGAGCAAAGAATGTAGACCGTTATCTAGTCCTGCCCCCATCCTGAGAGTTTGCACTGTTTTCCGAACAAACTGTCTTTTTCTTGTTTTTGACATTTTAGATTTAGTCAAATAAACAAACTCTAAACATACATTTACTTACAACTTAAAGTACAAACAATAAAATGTAGGCATAATAATCTCATTGAAAATACATTTTTTAATCAATTAAGGTGGTCTGTAGCTTTGACTGTACGGTACTCCACTTTTCTAACCTTTTGACCCCTCAAAGCACTTTAACGCTACATGTCATCATTGCCCAAGGGCACATTGACTGTTGAAACTGTGTGAGCAGTCCTATTAGAACATAAACCTTGTAATCCTCCCGTATCGTTTACATTAGCCATCTGTGTGTTTACAAGGACACTAAACCAAACTGAGTAGACTTGGTTTGGTTAGTAGATTAAATTTTAAAAATTGCCTGTAAGTGGCAGAATGGAGCAAAGAATGTAGACCGTTATCTAGTCCTGCCCCCATCCTGAGAGTTTGCACTGTTTTCCGAACAAACTGTCTTTTTCTTGTTTTTGACATTTTAGATTTAGTCAAATAAACAAACTCTAAACATACATTTACTTACAACTTAAAGTACAAACAATAAATGTAGGCATAATAATCTCAAGCTATTGCAATTGATTTATTATATCTGTATTCAGGTAAGTGAAGTTAGCAGTGTAAAGTGGCCAAAAAGGGCATGGTTTTGCCGCTAGCCTTGGTTTTACTGTGAAACGGTTATGTAACTTTTCTCTTCACTCTTTAATAATCGTTCCTATTTCTGACAACTGCACAGGAGGTTTCATGTGAACTAATCTTGTATGTAGGCCTACTAATCAGGTTGTATGTTAAAAAAAATGAAAAAAGGTCACTAAATGTCATGTGTACCTAAATTATAAAAATACTAAATCTCTACTTGCTGTTTTGCAGAGTTGGTTGTGAATTGAAAGCGTGGATATTGTGTTGTATTAAACGTCCTTTTTACAGATCAGTCCAACAACTCGTTTCCTGTAAAACAAAGGCTTGGGTTGCACTCCGTGTCACCACTGTCCACACCATTTAAGGTAAAAAGGGAACCAAGTGTCAGTACATTTCCGCTTTGTGACACAAAAGAAGGCGTAATACATGTATCTTGTATGTGTGGTCATTTTTATCTTATGCGAATTCTATTTCTGCTTTCATTGGTTAAAATGACTACTTAAAGCTGCACAACCCAAGCTCAAATGACCCATTTCTTGTAACATTACAAAACATTTTTTTAGTCCAATAGAACACAGCAAATTAATTTCTGCGTTACAAATAAGCATAGCTTTGAATTGACAGATCTGTGTCAAAGTTCCGTTACTGTGTTACATTGTACACTCTTCTTACAAGAAATTATCTGCAGACCGATACCACCTGTAATAAAGCTTTAGCGTAATGGAATAGTTCAAGATTTACACGCATAAACTGTTTGATTTTGTTTTGAGACATGCTTTATTGGAACTATTTCTAAAACAATTGATCAAAAGAATTATGCAAACTTGCTGTACCACAGCAAACCTGACTATCGGCCTTCAACAATCTGTTTAAGATAGAAACAGGCATGCTAAAGCTGCACACAACTGAAAAATACTTTATTGGAACCATAAACTCGCCCTGAATTTAGACACTTTGATATTTAAATAAAATGTTTGACTTTGTGTTGGCTCTCCTCTCAGGACTGGCAAAGAGTTAGCGATTCAGAAATCAAGCTATAAGACATTTTGAGGTTTTACTCAAATGTCTGTGGAAGTAGTTGATTCACTTCACTTCCTCAAAGAAGAGCAGAATGGAGCAAACAATGCGGACCATCATCTCGTCTTTCACCCATCATAAGAGTTTGTACTGGTTTAAGAGAAACAAATAGCTATTTCTTGTTTTTGCCAAGTTTACATTTAATCAAATAAAAAACCTCTAAAGTTACATTTAGTTACAACTTTGTAAATAAATTAAACTACAAAATGGAGGCGTTAAAAATAACAAGCTTTAAAAATAGCAACATTTTCATTTGATTTATTTTCTTTGTATACCTGGGCAGTGGAGTAGAGCAGTGCCAAGTTGCCAAAAGGGTGCTGTTTTGCTGGTAGCTTTGGTTTTATTGTGAAAAGGTTACATAACTTTGTCTCTTTACTCATTAATAATCGTTTCTATTAGCAAGCGGGTCAACGGATCAGCGTAAGTACTTTAACTTGAAACACTAATTTTAATGAAATGGTACGAAAACGTGTTTATAATGAGTCAATGGTTCATTGTTGTTTTTATTTATTTACCAACTACATTGTAGGTGTGTTTTTAAATAGAAGCCAACACTGCACAGGAGGTTTCATACATTGAAAGTGTGAATACTGTGTTATGTCAAACATCCTTGTGTCCACCCATTTTAACAGATCAGTCCATCAACTTGTCTGTGAAACAAAGGCATGGATTGCACTCTGTGTCACCACTGTCCACACCATTTAAGGTAAAAAGGGAACCAAGTGTTTTGTTATCACTACATTTCCCCTTTGCAACACTAAAGAATGCATGACGTTTGTATCTTGTATGTGTGGTAATTTTTTTTATCTTTTGTGAATTCTATTTCTGCATTAATTGGTTAAAATGACTAGTTAACACAGCATCCACACTTTCAATAAGTTTTATGTCAAACAACCTTGAAAAACGATGTGTCCACCCATTTTAACAGATCAGTCCAACAACTTGCTGTCTAAAACAAAGGCTTGGGTTGCACTCTGTCACCACTGTCCACACCATTTAAGGTAAAAGGGAACCAAGAGTTTTGTCATCAGTACATTTCCCCTTTGCAACCAAAAGAATGCATAATATTTGTATCTTGTATGTGTGGAAATTGTTTGTCTTTTGTGAATTCTATTTCTACTTTCATTGGTTAAAATGACTAGTTAAAACTTACTGCAGTGCACGACCCATTACAAAATATTATGTTGTCCAATAGAAAACAGCAAATTAACTTTTGCCTCAGAAATAAGCGTAGCTTTGAATCAACACATGAACACAATAAATTATCTGCAGACCAATACCAACTGTAAAAAAGCTTAAGCGTAATGGAATAATTCAAAATTCACACATATAAACTATTTAGGACCTGATGCGAAGCAGCTGAACCGCAGCGAGCCGTCATCAGGATAATGCACCCTTGCTTAAGATAGAAACAGACATTCTGAAGCTGCACAAAGATGAAACAGACTTCATAGGGAAACGTTTTAACCTAAATGAAAAGTTCTACTTTACCTGTTCTGAGAGAAGAGCCAACACAAAGACTTGAAGATTCAGAAATGAAGTTGAAATACTTTTGGGGTTTTAATCAAATATATGTGGGAGTAGTTGGTTCACTGAATTTCCTTAAACAAGAAGCTTGTTCTTCTTGTGTATTACATTACATTTTTTATTTGCCTTAGTATGAAACATCACATTTTTCATGGAGGTATGTGAAAGAAAGAAATGAAAGAGAATTATATGGATCAAACAAACCTTGTCATAAAAGCAAACTTACCAGTGACAGGAAGACGTGGGTGGTTGACAGTTGTGTTGAACACTTCCTGGATGCAGTGACTATACCCTCATGACAGGAAGTATGAAGCCAACCAAAAACGTCTTTCACAACCATGGGGAGGGGTGTGTCAGCAACACGTCATGATTTATAAATAAATTGCACATTAAATTATCAGCAAGAACGACCCAATGCCTAAACATAAACAAAGCCAAGAATGCAGTGAAGAGATCATCACTATATCAGCTAATGAAACTTAAATGCATGAATGTTGTGTTTATACAGGAAAAAACACAGCAACGCCTCAAATGCGACAGACTGGAAAAGTTAATGGGGGGTGAGGTGGTGCTCAGTCACAGGACCACAACCAGTCGGGGGGGTTCCAAAAAGCTTTGCACTACAATCTCTGGAGTTGGAGCAGGTAGTGGAGGGCAGACTGCTAGTTGTGAGGGCAACGTTTACCTTTTTGTTTGTGAATGTCTGTGCTCCTGTTTAAGGACCAGTTTTGAAAAAAGTTTTACCAGTTTTTACACACACAGTAACAGGAAGACGTGGGTGGTTGAAAGTCGGGTTGAACCCTTTCTGCATGGAGTGACTACACCCACATGTTAGGCATCATTTTATGCAGTGTGAATATTGAAATGTCTTTTTTTTTACGAGGAGACTGCACTGAAAACCATCTTTTAGACAGGAACTAGATGGAGCCTCACAGTCCATCACAGTGGGCTCTGAAGTACCTGTGATGGTGGCGCATGGAGTAGTGTGATGCACTGGGAGCTGCTAGGTTGGTGGTTTGAATCCTAGTCACTCCGTGCGGGCTGTGGATAGCTGGCACTCACTGACAGACAATCAAATTGTAGGTTTTTGCAGAAGACCGTGGTTTGATTCCCATATGGGGAGAAATCTTTATTTATTAGGGTCCTCGCTACGACTAGTCTGTTCATGATTTTCAAGGAGCATTTAAAAAAAACACCATTCGCCACGAACGTTGAAGTTTGTTTTAACTCAACCATACTTTATCTAATCTGCTCCATATTTCTCATATAGCATGAACTTCTCACTCTTTAAACATCCATATCATCATTTCTAACCTGTCTTATGGTATTAAGAACATATTACTGTTAATGAACTTTGCAAGGGGTGTGGCTTAATCTGGCAAGATTTATGACATCCAAATTGCAGGATGTGTAAACATTGAACCCCTGAACTTACCCTAATTTAATGGATGAGATCATCTTCACTCCCGTCTTCTTTCAGTGTCAGTCCACAAACTTCTCCCAGGCAGCGACTATCTAGTTCACAGGCAGGTGGCGGGCAGGGGCTCTAACGTTACCTCCAGCAGTATATTCTTTACTTTTAATTATTTATTTTTTTACCCCCGGCCTGTATTTGGGGCCCGGCCTTTATTTGTCCGTATCGACCATGTCCCCGGCTACTATCTGAAGCCCGGCCTCTAATTGAATCCCAGTCTTTATTTGAGGATTTACGGTATATGCGTAGGGTGCAATTAAAAACACTAACACCTTTTAAAAGATTTCGAAGAAAGTTGGGTCATGTATGGTATTTTGAAAGGCTTTTATTTTGGGATGGAACATCAGAATGTCCTGGTTATCCATAAGTGTCACCTTGGGGATGTGTACTATCAGCCTGAAATGGAATGGTCATGACAGTATTGATTGTTTTCTTTTAGACCTAATCTGAAAATGACCAAATGTAGTCTGGTGATAGATTTTTGAAGGAAATTGCCTCATATATGGTATTTTGAGAGGCTTGTATTTTGGATTGTTGCATCAGAATGTCCTGATTATCAACCAAGTCACACCATAGTGATGTGTACTCGCTGCCTGAAGTGGAACGGTCATGAAAGAATTGATTGTTTCCTTTTAAATCTAATCTGAAAATGACTAAATGTAGTCTGGAGATTGAGCTATTAAAGGAAATTGACTCATCTATGGTATTCTGAGAGGCTTTCATTTTTAATGGTACATAAGAAGCTCCTGGTTATATGTTGACATAAAAGGCCTAAGAGCATGATACTGTCTAAGATAAAGTTTGCAAAGCGGCATCCCTGGCATTGCTCCACACAGTTAATGACCACTGACTTGCGAACGCTTCGTCCGACGACCGCAGGGTTCCTCAGCTGCATCAAATTGCAGCATTGTTACCCCTGTCTAAAGTGCTGAAACACCTTGTCCAAGGTGCTGTAAAGCTATTGTCATTGTGCTTTTTTCAGCACCTTCCACTGAATTGTTCTCCTCGACTCTGGGGCAAAGAGACACATGAATGATAAAGAGCTTTTTACAAATAAATTAATGTTTCCCTCACTTTGCTGTCTGATGGTTCTCACTATTTTAGTGGAAATAGTTTGTCCTTTTGACCTCTCTACACACACCTGGCTGTACTCAGGGGATGTCTCAATATATATAGTTAACGTACCCCTGACATAATCTTTTTCATAATCATGACAATCATTTTAGCTATTTATCAACATGAAAACGGCATTTCATTATGATCAGCATAATTTGATACATGGGTGACAATGATTAGAATTCACTCACAGGATGTGATGAAGCTAAAGTTCAAACCAGTGTAATGGCTTCAAAACTCATTGATGACATTTAGACAACGTGAATTAGATGTATTTATTAAACACAACAGAGACATTCCATGTTGAATACAGAGTATCGTAGTTCCTGTCTCCTTCAGCATGTCCTTCTGCTCACTGCGTTTATAGAACAGGAAGTGAAAAGCTGCTCCATCGCTTGTGGTCCAACACAAACGGTCTCCTTCCTGTCTACAAAAGGTCAGGACAGCAGGGGCAGAGACGAACAACGTGGTATCTATAAAAACAGAAGACAGAGTACAACACGTCATTCTGACCTACAGAATCTTACACTTCTGTGGGTAAAAATACAATTTAATGTAATAGGGTGTGAGCTAGTGTACAAGTTAAGAGTTACTTCTAGTTAATGCTGAATTGTTGGAAAGACTTAAATGTTTTGTCTTAGTCAATATTACTTAGACAACAGAGAGACTAACGTGTCTCTCTCACAGAGACACGTTATCTATTTGCTGATAATCAAGATGTTTGTGTGTCAATGTCCAGATAATCTAGAGTGAACTTGTGAGGTAAATGTGTGTCCTAAGGTGAACAGCATGATAACATATGTCAGCCCGGTGAGGCGGGGGACTTAAAATCTAATAAAAAAATAAGATAAATTTATAAAAAGGGTACCAGCAACGCTACCTAGTTGCGGAGTCTAGGTCTCCATAAAAACCGGTTCTTTGTTCATTGAAGGAGGAACAGCATGGGTTACAAGACTTAAAAATGTGGTTTAAAAGGAGGATTTTATTATAACTAAAAGCCCATAAATAACTACAATTTTAAAAAGTCCAGCTGGAACAAAGCGCTAAAAACAAGGTTTAAAATTCAACCAGCCACTGATCCGTCCGGCCCTTTCTCCGAGTTTCCGGTTGCCCAGTGAGGTGCCCAATCCGTCTCGTTCTTGTATGCACCCTGCCTGCTCGTCCGTTGCCTTGCCGTCCTCCACTGCTTCACTCCACTGTGGCTTCTCCTTCCTGTGGCTTCTCCTGCTCGTGGCCTCTCTGCTCGTGGCCTCTCTGCTCCTCTCATGCCGTGCTTGGTGTCCTTTATACCAGCTGGGGTGATTGGAGACGGGAGGTCCTTTCTCCTAGTGAAATATGGTTGGCCAGGGCTCTGTAGTTGATTAGTCCCTCCAGGTGCATGTAGTTGACTAAACATTGGTTTTATAAGTAAAAATGTAATAAAACAACCCATGCTAAAATGTGATAAAACAAACCATGCTAAAATGTTATAAAAACAAAACATTCTAAAATGTAATAAAACAAAACATGCTAAAATGTTTATAAAAACATGCCATACATAAAACCAAAACCATGCTGAAATATAACCAATAATTAAACCACAATGTCCCCCTGGTGACATCCCTCCACTCTTTAATGTTGGCAGTCCCTGCAACATGAATACCTAAACGTCCCTATAACGAGCAGGTGGTTGGCCGAGGTTAGTCCTGTTTGAGCGTCGTGGCGCTACTTCTGGTCCTTGCTCCTGCGCCGGGACCACCACTGGGGCTGGAGCAAACCCATAGAATGCCCAGGGAAGAAGACCTTTAAGAAGCATCAATGCATCACTTGTTTGTGTCTCCTGCTTCCAAGTATTATTCAATAAATAGCTGATTGATTGATGATGATTTACACCAGTGTCTTTCACAATTATTACTACTGATAGTAAGTTGACGCAGAACACTCACTCCCTCACCCACCCCCTCACCCACCTGACCGACCGGCCGGGCCTCACCCATCCCCACACTTACCCCCTCACCCACCTCACAGACCGGCTGGGCCCCACTCACCCCCTCACCCACCTGACCGACCGGCCGGGCCTCACTCACCCCTTCACCCAACTCTCCAACGACCTCCTGGGCTTCCCCAGCCCCCTCTTCCTCCCTGGCCCCCCCAGCACCCTCCCGGTTCTGGTCCTGAGAGGAGGGGGTCTTCACTGGACAACCCCTCGCCAGGTGGCCCTCTCCACCACACCGGAAACACCTCCCATCGTCCGATGTAGCGAACATTACATATTCGAACCCCTCGATCCTCACCTTGATCACCAGGTTGAGAGCCTGGGTCTTGGTGAGGACCATGTGGAACTGTCTCCTGTGCGACACCACATGTCTCAGCAGAGGAGACCTAGACCCTGAGGACAACTTCCTCATTTGGGACACCACCGTCCCGTGCTTCACCAGCTCGCCGAGCAGCGCATCGTCCGGTACGAACGGCGGAACGTTCAAGACCGTGACTCTGACTGCCGGCTCGGCGAGAGACAGCACGGGAACGAGGGTGCCGCGCACCACCACGCCGCTCGCCACCACCTTGCGCGCCTTCTCCACGCTGTCCACGAAAATGACCACCGCGTGGTTCATCCGTGCAGCGGACTTAACGCTACCGTGACCGACCAACCCCCCCACGGCCAGGCCACAGTCCTCCACGGAACACGTGAAGCACGGCGCGAGCTTCAAGCCGTGCTTCTGTGTTAGCCCCGTGAGGTCCATCCGTGCGTTCAGATCGCCGACAGACAGACAGAAAACAAAATCACACGTACACACAACCACACGTTCACTCTAAAAGATCCGAAATTAAACGAAATTACAGCTAGAAATCACTACCAAACAATTCACCTCACGCCACGCTCCGTTCACTCCGCACTCCGTCCACTCAGAGAGATTTTTTTTGATTTTTAAAAAACCTTTATTTTTTCGTAAAGCAATATCAATTTTTAGACAATCTAACAGGTATATAATTTATAATGTATTTAATATAATCAATTTGGACGATCTGGAGTCTCTTTTCCAATGGGCCGCCCCGCTCAGGAACCTCCTCAGCCGGACTGACGCCCCACTCGGTCCCGGTTGTGCTCCCCCCTTCTCGGTTGAGCTTGAGGAGGAACTTCCTCAGCCTGTAGACCTCCTGCTGGGTGAAGTCTCCAGCTCCCTTCTTCATGCTGCCGTGTCGGGCAGAGCGAGCGAACTTCTCCACGTCAGAGAAGTAGTCCTCCAGCCTCACTCCCCTCTCGTTCTTGGTGGCCAGCAGGAACTCCTTCACCTGCCCCACCCCGTACCTCCTGGAGACCGTCCCACCGGAGGAGACACTGATGGCAGAGCCCCACCCCGAAGAAGAGTCGGACTCCCCACCCCCCGCCTCCCCTCTGCTCGACGCCCCTCCCCTCTTTGCCTGAGAGCCTCCTCTACTGGCCCTCGTCTTTCTCTTCAGGTCTTAAAGCCCACCCTCCCCTCCTCCATCTCCTCCTCACTGTCGGAGACGCCCATCCAACCATCGAGCGACCCCCGAGCTCCTTTACAGTCGCTCTCACGACTCATCCCACTCGTCCCCTCTTTCACTCTGTCACACACGAGACTCGCCCACTGGGCTACATTCACTTCTCCATTCACTCCTACACTCACCCCCTCACCCACCTGACCGACCGGCTGGGCCACACTCACCCCCTCACCCACCTGACCGACCGGCTGGGCCATACTCACTCCCTCACCCACCTGACCGACCGGCCGGGCCTCACCCATCCCCACACTCACCCCCTCACCCACCTGACCGACCGGCTGGGCCACACTCGCTCCCTCACTCAACTCTCCAACAACCTCCTGGGCTTCCCCAGCCCCCTCCTCCTCCCCGGCCCCCCCAGCACCCTCCCGGTTCTGG
Organism: Pungitius pungitius; assembly: GCF_949316345.1. NCBI lineage: Eukaryota > Metazoa > Chordata > Actinopteri > Perciformes > Gasterosteidae > Pungitius > Pungitius pungitius. Next base: position 12,965,473 of record NC_084909.1, on the reverse strand, counting down.
TCCTGAGAGGAGGACTTCACTGGACAACCCCTCGCCAGGTGTCCCTCTCCACCACACCGGAAACACCTCCCAATCGTCCGATGTAGCGAACATCACGTATTCAAACCCCTTGATCCTCACTTTGATCACCAGGTTGAGAGCCTGGATCTTGGTGAGGACCATGTGGAGCTGTCTCCTGTGCGACACCACATGTCTCAGCAGAGGAGACCTACACCCTGAGGACACCTTCCTCATTTGGGACACCACCGTCCCGTGCTTCACCAGCTCGCCGAGCAGCGCATCGTCCGGCACGAACGGCGGAACGTTCGAGACCGTGACTCTGACCGCCGGCTCGGCGAGACGGAGCACGGGCACGAGGGTGCCGCGCACCACCACGCCGCTCGCCACCACCTTGCGCGCCTTCTCCACGCTGTCCACGAAGATGACCACCGCGTGGTTCATCCGTGCAGCGGACTTAACGCTCCCGTGACCGACCAGCCCCCCCACGGCCAAGCCACAGTCCTCCACGGAACACGCGAAGCACGGCGCGAGCTTCAAGCCGTGCTTCCGTGTTAGCCCCGTGAGGTCCATCTGTGCGTGCTGCACGCCGATCGGCTACAAACACGCACAAAATTAAGACAGACACAAACCAAAATCACACACACACACAACCACACATTAACACTAAAAGATCCGAAATTACAGCTAGGGTGGTGTCACTGATCAAAAAGATCTTGTCTGGATGCAGGTCTCAGTTACTGAAGCACGTAGTGTCTCACCACAAGCAACTCTATATGATTCTTAACAACCGGAATGTGGAGCTCAACCTCCGCTTCCATGTTAGGATAGATGATTACGAGTACGTGATTTTTGCAGCATTGTCGGCGATGGAGTGTTTTGGTTGTGGTGAGGAGGGGCATACCGGCACCCACGGTGGGAGAACCCCAGGCGGGAGAACCCCAGGAGCCGCTGCTGCGGCGGGAGAACCTCCGGGGCCGCCTCCCCCCGCTGCCACGGCGGGAAAACCTTCGGGGCCGCCTCCCCCCGCTGTGGCGGCGGGGGAGCCTCCAGGGCCTCTTGCCACGGAGATTGCTGCGGCGTCCGAGCGGCCGGTTTCATGGCCCGCGGGCTGGTCCGCTGCTGTGTCTGACCTACACGGGGTGAGTATGGAAGATGTGCACGGTGTGGATGAAGGTGTTTTGGTAGGTGAAAGAGACACTTTGGGTGAGGTGGTAGAGGGTGAGGATGGGGAGGAAGGAAAGAAAAAGGGTGAGGGGGGGTGCAGCGTGGGACAGGAGGCGGGTGGTTTGAAGGTTCAGTTGGGGGGAGAACTGAATGGGGCAGTGGAGCAAGTGGAATTCAATTCAATTCAATTCATTTTATTTTGTATAGCCCAAAATCGCAAATTACAAATTTGCCTCAGAGGGCTTTACAGTCTGTACACATGAAACATCCTCTGTCCCGAAACCCTCACATCGGCACAGGAAAAACTCCCCAAAATATGAAAAAACCCTTCAATGGGGAAAAAAAGGGAAGAAACCTTAGGGAGAACGTCAGAGGAGGGATCCCTCTCCCGGGATGGACAGACTGCAATGGATGTCATGTGTACAGAATCAACAATGTAAAAGATGTACAATACATTCAATTTCTCTAACAGAAATGATACAAGTAATTGCAAGTAGCAGAACAGGTGTACGGCAGGACCACTGCAGGGACAACCACCATCAGGTCGAACCACCATCCACAGAGGCTTCTGTGGGGAGGGAGAGCAGAAAGATGTTGGTTTTTGATGACAGTAATATGAATCATATTTAAAGTAATGATGATGGCAGCAGCAGGTGTCAGCAGAGCCATGCCAGGAGTCAGAACCGGGGTCCGCACAAAACTATGATCTACGGAGACCTGCTAGGCGAGAAAGCACCAAAAAACTCCCGGAAAGAAGCTTAATTAGTGATGTACATTAATAAAACATCGATGATTGTGGGAGGAGAGAGTGAGAGTGTGAGAGTGAAAGAGGGGCTCGGTGTGTCCTAAGAAGTCCCCCGGAAGTCTAAGCCTAAAGCAGCTTAACTAAGGGCTGGTCCAGGCTAACCTGAGCCAGCCCTAACTATAAGCAATATCAAAGAGGAATGTTTTAAGCTTTATCTTAAATGAACTGACCGAGTCTGCCCCCCGGACTGAAAGTGGAAGCTGGTTCCACAAAAGAGGAGCTTGATAACTGAAGGCTCTGGCCCCCATCCTACTTTTTAAAACTCTAGGAACCACAAGTAGCCCAGCATCTACGGAGCGCAGATGCCTTGTAGGGCAATACGGTGTAACAAGCTCTTTAAGCTAGGACGGTGCCTCACCAGCAAGTGCCTTGTAGGTGAGGAGAAGTACCTTAAATTCTATTCTTGATTTAACAGGAAGCCAGTGCAGACAAGTTAATACAGGAGTTATATGATCCCATTTCTTAGTTCTTGTTAATACACGTGCTGCAGCATTCTGAATCAGTTGGAGAGGTTTAAGCGATTTACAAGAGCAGCCTGATAACAAAGAATTACAGTAATCCAGTCTAGAAGTAACAAATGCATGAACTAGTTTTTCTGCATCACTTTGAGACAGGAAGTTCCTGATTTTCGATATATTCCATAGATGAAAAAAGGCAGTCCTTGAAGTCTTCTTTATATGAGAGTTGAAGGACATATCCTGGTCGAAGAGAACTCCAAGATTTCTGACGGTGCTGTTGGATACCCTGTGCAATTCCATCCATAGAGACTGTATCACGTGACAGCTGACTTCGAAGGCGCTCTGGGCCTATCATGATAACTTCCGTTTTTTCCGAGTTTAACATCAGGAAGTTGCAGGTCATCCAAGTTTTGATGTCTCCAAGACAATCCTGAAGTCTAACAAGTTGGTTGGTGTCTTCTGGCTTAATCGATAGATACAGTTGAGTATCGTCTGCATAACAATGGAAGTTTATGCGGTGTTTTCTGATAACGTCGCCCAAAGGAAGCATGTACAGGGTAAATAGAATCGGTCCAAGCACAGAACCTTGTGGGACTCCGTGACCAACATTGGTGGTCCTGGATGATTCACCGTTCACAAACACAAACTGGGACCGATCCGATAAATAAGATTTAAACCAGCTGAGTGCAGTTCCTTTGATGCCAATCAAGTGTTCCAGTCTCTGCAGCAGGATACGGTGATCGGTGGTGTCAAATGCAGCACTGAGGTCCAGCAATACAAGAAAAGATACAGAAATCCTTGAACAAAGCATTGTTTTGTAGAAAGTCACATAATTGATTTCGTCACAGATTTCTCCAGGATCTTAGCGAGGAAGGGAAGGTTAGAGATGGGTCTGTAGTTAGCCAACACCTCTGGAGCTAGAGTAGGTTTCTTCAGAAGAGGTTTAATTACAGCTACCTTGAAGGACTGTGGTACATGTCATGTCAACAAAGACAGATTCATAATATCCAGTAGGGATGTGCTAATTAACGGAAAAACTTCCTTAAGCAGCTTAGTTGGAATCGGATCCAGGAGACAAGTGGAAGAGTTGGATTTCAAAATTGTAGAAGTCAGTTGATCAAGGTTGATGGACGAGAAACCATCCAAGTAGGTATCAGGGCCCACGGCTGCATCCAAGGATCCTACATCCGAGGACGGGTCGGCTCCGGTTGGGGGTAGTAGACCATCAATTTTCTCTTTGATAGTCAGAATCTTATTTTTGATGAAGTTCATAAAGTCGTTACTACTGAGGTCCACAGGAATACACGGCTCGACAGCGCTGTGACTCTCTGTCAGTCTGGCTACAGTGCTGAAGAGAAACCTGGAGTTGTTTTTATTTTTCTCGATTAATGATGAGTAATAGGATGCTCTTGCGTTACGGAGAGCCTTCTTATATGTTTTAACGCTGTCTTGCCAAGTTAGCCTAGATCCTTCTGATTTGGTGGAACGTCATAACCGCTCAAGTTTCCGCACAGTTTGCTTTAAGTTCCAGGTTTGAGAGTTATACCAAGGGGCGAACTTCCTTCTTGTTGCCATTCTTCTTTTGAGGGGAGCAATACCGTCCAGTGCCATTCTCAAAGAGCCTGTAGCAGTATCGACAAGATGGTCGATTTGTGACGAACTGAAGTTTTCACAGGAGTCTTCTGATATCTTGAGACAGGACACTGAACTTGGAGCAGAGGGAATGGCTTCTTTAAATGAGGCTACAGCGGTATCCGATAAACATCGACTGTAGAAACCCTTGGCAGGAGGAGGAGATTCTGGCAGTAGAAATTTGAAGGTTATCAGACAATGGTCCGACAGGAGAGGGTTCTGTGGAAAGATTGTTAAGTGTTCTATCACAATACCATATACAAGAACCAAGTCGAGCGTGTGGTTAAAACAATGAGTTGGTTTATTTACAGTCTGACAGAAACCAATTGATTCCAGCAAAGAAAGAAATGAAGTACCAAGGCTGTCGTTATCGACATCCACATGAATGTTAAAGTCACCCACAATAATTACCTTGTCCGTTTTAAGGACCAAACTCGTTAAGAACTGTGAAAATTCACATAAAAATTCAGAATAAGGACCTGGGGCCCTGTACACTATTACAAAGAGAACCGGCTGGATTATTTTCCAGGTTGGTTGTGAAAGACTGAAAGTCAGACTTTCAAATGAGTTATAATCCAGTTTAGGTTTAAGGTTTATTAAAAGGCAGGAGTCATAAATAGCTGCCACTCCACCCCCTCGGCCTGTGCCTCGGGGGATATGAGTTTTAACATGACTTGGAGGAGTCGCTTCGTTCAAGCTAAAATACTCCCCATCCGATAGCCATGTTTCAGGAAGACAGAAAATATCAACATGGTTGTCAGATATTAGTTCATTTACTAAAACAGCTTTAGAGCACAGAGATCTAATATTCAAAAGTCCCCCTTTAATTCTCCTAGTTTGTTGCACAGTTGTATTGTTACGTTTAACTTTGATTAAGTTATTAAATATAACTCCTCGGTTGTTTACCTTTAACTTAAATAACGGTGTCCGTGGGGCAGAAACAGTTTCTATAGAGTTAATTACGCTGAGTGACTGCTCGGAATGAAGCGCAGAGAAGTGTGTAAGACTGCGACTCTGCTTCCTGGTCTGAACTCTGGGTCATGGAATAAGTCCATTAAGAAACTGGGTCAGGTTCTTAGAAATGAGTTGAGCTCCATCCAAAGTTCCTAAGCTCCTAATCAGACCAGGCACTCCCCAAAACTTCTTCCAGTGATCAACGAAGCCCACATTATTTACTGGGCACCACCTCGACAACCAGCGGCGGAATGACGACATGCGGCTTATACATGTTGTCACTGATCAAGTTTGGGAGGGTGCCAGAGAAAACTACGGTGTCCGACATTGTTTTCGCGTATGAACACACCGATTCCACGTTAACTTTTGTGACTTTCGAGTGGCGTAACCGGAAGTCATTACCGCAGAGATGTATTACAATCTTACTGTATTTACGTTTATCCTTAGCCAGCAGTTTAAGATAAGACTCAATGTCGCCCGCTCTGGCCCCGGGTATACAAGTGACTATGGCCCCTGGTTTCGCTAACTTCACGTTCCTCAGAATGGAGCTACCTATAACCAGAGTTGGCTTCTCAGCGGGTGTGTCGCTGAGTGGGAGAAGCGGTTTGAAACGTGAAGTGGTTGGTGGTTAACCGTGTGCTTCGACTTAGACTTAGGCTTACTCCGGACAGTCACCCAGCCCCCAGGCCGCTCGGGGGTTGCCAGGGGACGGTTAGCAGGAGCAAACGATACGTCTATGTGGTCCGCACCGACCACATTATCTTCTCAATTCTGCAAAGAGTTTTGTCGCCTTATTGGGGCATCTACTAGTCTGTCATCCGAGTTTCAATAAGCTTGCCTCGCATTCTTCGCAGCCTCACCCATCAGAGTCCCTCGTCATGGTCTCAACAACTATCCTGGGCTGAATATGCCCACAACTCACTTCCCACCGCTGCTACCGGTCTTTTGCCCTTCCACTGCTGTTTTGGCTATCAACCTCCGCGATTCTTTTATCACCTGGAGTGCGATCAGCCCTTTGCCGGAAGACGCATGACAGTCGCGGCCAACTCCGGTCTGAGTCACACAAGTTTTCCCCCCGTTTCGTAGGACCTTTCCGTATTATTAGGTCATAAACCCTGTCGCAGTGAAGCTCCATCTTCCGCCTAATTTACGCCGTGTTCACCCCGTGTTTCATGTCTCCTGTATCAAGCCTGCCATTCGCCCGCCTCCCCCCCCCCGTCCTGTTCGCTCGCCTAGCCTTGTCGATGATGCCCCAGCCTACAGGGTTCGCCCGAATTCTTGATATGCGCCGCCGGGGACGCGGGCATCAGTATCTAATCGACTGGGAGGGGTACGGTCCAGAGGAGAGAAGTTGGGTCCCCTCCCGGGACGTCCATCCCTCACTAATCGATGATTTCCTCCGGGCTTGTCAATTATCCCAAGGATCACCTGGGGGCGCTCATTGAGAGAGGGGTACTGTCATGATCCTGGGTCCCTCATCCTTCCTTGTCCCCTGTCTCCCTCTTGTGGTAACCTTCAGGCAAACACTTTCTGTCCATTCTCTCCTCCCCTCATTATCCCTCACAGCTGATTCCCTTTCGTCCTCATCATTGTCTTACCTGAAACCTGGCTTGCCTTCTTCGTTTCGTTCGCTGGACCCGGCTGGTAGTGAGCACCCCGGGATCCCTGACCACTGTCCTCGTGGGAGTTCATTCAGATCATTACGTCCCTAAGTTCCAGGTTTTCTGACTGTTTCGGTTGTGGCTCTGTTTAACGCCTGTGGACTTTGAGTTATATTATTAATTGATTGCATCTCGCTCCTGGCCCTCTATCATTCACGACATAACAAAAAAGAGAAGAGACAGTTCAAGGAGAGTGAACATGTTCACATCTCACATCCAAACGTTAAATTAAATGTTATACATTTTATTTTGAAAACAGGAAATGATATGTAATTTGTCAGGTGACAGGAACCAGGAAGTGAATGAACAATATGGCTCAGAACTGCTGTTTGTAGTAGTAGTTTTTTCAATTCAGTTGAGTCTGCCTGCATCTATTTCCCTTTTGATTGCATCGTTGGTATGTATTGGATTGTTTTATTGTTCATTATCAGATTATTATTTGTGTGACAATGTTTAGTTTTGGATATTTTTGTGCAGATGGCCTATTGAGTAACTTGGGTTGGTAACTGTGCATCTCTTCTACTAGATCTTCAGACTTCCAGGAGACTGGAAATCGGATTGAGTATATTTTCTTTAACCAAGCTAGTCTGCTAAACTTGTTGTTGCTTCTGCTGTTTTTAAGTGAAACTTGACTTCTACTGCTTTATCTGTTACCGTTCCTTGTTTTAAGCTAACTTGACTGCCAGTTGTTGTTGTTGTTGTCCACTGATTAGGGTGTCAAAGTGCTTGTCGCTTTGCATTTAGACGAGTTTCAGCTGAGGGCAATCAACCTGTTGTTTCCTGACGACGGGGAAGTGGTCAGCGCAGCCGTAGCCGACTTCCACTAACGAGGGAGTATTTAACTGGAGACTAGGTGAAGTGTTAGCGAAGACCCTCCGCACGAAGACAAGCAGAACAAAGACAACTAAGGAGTCTTTCGTGGAGTCTTCGGGCGGCTGAGTGCGGCGCCTTACATATTCATTCGTAACTGTGTTTTATCACTGTACCTGTTCGACTTTCTAGCCGCGAATACTACCTCCCCCGGACTAGATCCATTCTTTGTCGTAATCTCTCCTCCCTTACCTACTCCACACATGTCCAGCACCGTGTCACAGGAGGACTCAGGAACTGCCAGTCAGCTACTCGCAAAGCAGACTTCATCTCGGGCTTTGCTATCCAGCAGTCGCTTGACTTCCTCGCCCTCACTGAGACATGGATCACACCGGACAACACATCCACCCCAGCTGCTCTCTCCTCTGCCTTTTCCTTCAGCCACACACCCAGACCCACTGGCAGGGGTGGTGGGACAGGTTTACTCATTTCACCCAAATGGATCTTTTCCCCGTACCCCATATCTTCCCCCCCCCCCCCCACTGTCTTTTGAATGCCATGCTGTAACTGTTACTCATCCGGTTCAATAAAACATTGTTGTCCTCTACTGACCGCCAGGCTCTTTGTGTCACTTTCTGGAAGAACTGGACATCGTCCTGTCAAACTTCCCTTAAAATGGCCCTCAACTCATCCTCCTAGGAGACATCAACATCCCGACAGATAAGTCATCTGACCTCATACTCTTACTTTCTTCATTTGCACTGTCACTCAATCCCTCCCCTCCTGCTCACAAAGCTGGCAATCACCTTGACTACATCTTCACTAGGAACTGCTACAACTAACCTCACTGTATCTCCACTGCATGTCTCCGATCACTACTTTGTCTCATACTCTCTTCCGCTCTCCCAAACTAACGACCCCACCCCATCAATCGACTCTATACCCGTCTGCCGTAACATTCGCTCACTCTTCCCCCCCCTCCCTGGCCTCCTCCGTTCTATCGGCTCTCCCCTCAACCGACACTTTTGCATCCGAACGTTGCCGCAGAGACTTTCCTAACAACTCTGTCCTAACAACTCTGTCCTTTCTCGACTCGCTGTGTCCTCTTAAGACTCGACGGGCTGGCAGATCCCCTCCGGCTCTGTGGTTGGTGGAACTGGTGCGTGCTACGAGAGCCACTCTGCGAGCATCCGAAAGGAAATGGCGTAAATACAAACAACCTGATGACCTGCATGCGTTTCAGTCGCTTCTCTCCTCTTTTTCTGCCTCCATCTCCACTGCAAAAAGCACTTTCGACCAATCCAGAATAGAGTCCTCATTTTCCAACCCCAAAAAACTATTTTCTATCTTCACTAACCTCCTCGAACCCCCCAGTCCTCCACCCTTCTTCCAGGAGACTTTGGCAGCTATTTTTTTGGTAAAGTAGTTGACATACACTCCTCCTTCTCCAACCCACCTCTTTCCAACTATAACCCACAGACTTCACCTCAATCCCTGTTTTTACACCCCTGTCTCCTAACAAAGTTCTTACCTTTGTCGTGGAAATTTTCTTGTGTTCCACAGGTTCTTTAACTACAAAGCACTGGATGAAAAACCTTGTCTGTAGTAAAGATCGTAGAGTCAAAAATTCAGCGTTCAATGGTGTTTTATTTCTGTCTGCAGCACAGGATGAGATCAGACACGCCACCAAGGCAGCGTGCAAGATGTCATAAGGAGTGGAGGGGAAACGTACAGTTTATGTAGCATAGATCTGCTTCCCCAAACGCGCGGGCAAGTACATATAAGGAGTTGTTGGCGTTCATGTTGAACTAACTTCTGCTTTCTCAAAATGCACGGGCAAGTTCATATAAGGAGTTTGCTTGCCTTCATGTCGAACTGGTTCCTCTTTTGTGTTGTTATCAGAGGGGGTGTTACGTCTCCCTTAGTCTAGGTGTAAGGGAGCGCAACCCCTGCAAACATGAGCCGTACGTACACTTCGAAAAATTGAAGGGCTAATAACAAAGCCAATGTCTCCTGCTCGATGGTGGAGTACCTTGTCTGACAGTCACTGAATTTTTTTGAAAAGAAACAAACGGGTCGATCGATCCCTTCACCGTCCTCCTGTAAGAGGACGGCGCCTGCGCCCACGGCGCTAGCGTCAACCTCCATTTTAAAAGGTTTGCTAAAATCAGGGGCTGCAAGCACCGGGGCAGTACACAGGAGTAGCTTCGCGGAATTGAACGAATGCTCACATTCCGGAGACCACTTAAACGGAACCTTTGGTGACAAAAGCGAAGAGAGGGGAGCTACCACCGTCGAAAAGTTTTTGCAAAACGTACGGTAATAACCCACCATACCTAGGAAACGGCGAAGCTCACGGCGCGTAACAGGGGCGGGGAAACTAGCTATGGCTTCCACCTTGCTAGCTAGCAACCGAACCTGCCCATGTCCCACCTGTTTTCCAAGGTATGTAACTGTAGCTTTTCCGAACTCGCACTTTGCCAGGTTTAACGTCAGGGATGCTTTTTCTAAACGTTCAAACACCATGTCTAGCGTAGCGATATGGTCGGCCCAAGTTGACGAATATATTACGCCGTCATCGATATATGCGGTACAGTTAGGAACATCGGCAAACACAGTATTTACTAGGCGTTGGAACGTAGCTGGGGCATTGCACATGCCAAAAGGCATTACAGTATATTGCACGAAATTGTCAGGGGTCACAAACGCAGAAATCTCCGAGGCACGAGGGGTTAGAGGCACTTGCCAATACCCTTTCAACAGGTCTAACTTCGTGACAAACACCGCGGAGCCGATGCTGTCGATGCAATCTTCTATTCGAGGTAACGGATAAGAGTCTGGTGCAGTAACACCATTAACTCGCCGATAGTCTGTGCACAACCGGGATGTGCCGTCTGGTTTTGGGACTAGGATACAAGGTGAACTCCAAGCACTGTTACTGGCTTTGGCCATGTTGTTTTTTAACAAGTACTCAATCTCACCTTTCATCTTCTCCCTCTTAAATGCATTTACCCGGTACGGGTGTTGACGGATGGGGGTCGCGTTTCCTACATCAACATCGTGTGTCAAAACCGTGGTACATCCAGGTACGTCATGAAACAACGTGAGGTAGGAGTTAATCAAGGACACCAGCTCTTGAGACTGCTCACATTCCAAATGTTTCAAAAGGGATGGTAACTTTCCCAACATTTCTGTATTACCCATACATTCACCCGGTTTCACTGCATGTCTTAACTCCAGACCGTCCTCCGGGTCATCCTCCAGGTACGCCCCCGCCTGCAGCGCAACAGTGGCCACTGAAGAGACAGCGGGCTGGATGGGCTTATTGGAGAGAGTGTTAGAAGGACCTCGTGTACGGTATGCTTTCAACATGTTAATGTGACATGTCCGTAACGAACGCCTACGGTCTGGGGTCTTTATTACATAGTTAGTATCGCTGAGTTTACTATCAATCACATATGGACCTGAGAAACGGGCTGAGAGAGACGACCCTGGAACGGGCAACAATGCTAGAACTAGCTCTCCCGGCACAAACGAACGCTCAACCGTCCCCTCATCATAACGCATTTTCATACGCTTCTGTGCAGTCGAGAGGGACTCTTTAGCTATTGCGCAGGCTGCATGTAGCCTCTCCCTCATCTGGCAAACGAAGTCCATTACATTCTTAGGGGCACTGACAGACGTGGGGGACAAAACGTTTTCCTTCAGAACCTTCAACGGTCCTCTTAGTGTATGTCCGAACACTAAATCAGCAGGGCTAAAACCTAACGACTCTTGCACTGTTTCCCTACTAGCAAATAACACAAATGGCACTCCCTCATCCCAATTTGGATTATCCATACAGTATTTTCGGAGCATCGATTTGAGGGTCTGGTGCCACCGCTCGAGTGCTCCCTGGCTTTCCGGATGATACGCACTCGAGACCTGGTGAGTAATACCCAATTCTTTTAGAGAGGTTACAAACAGTTTTGACATAAAATTTGAACCTTGATCTGACTGAAGTACTTTCGGTAAGCCAAATGTAGAGAAAAACTTGATCAGGGCCTTAACTACAGTCTTGGCTGTGATGGTACGGAGGGGAATAGCCTCCGGATACCGAGTAGCACTACACATCACTGTTAAAAGGTATTGGTTACCACTCCGCGTTCTTGGTAAAGGACCCACACAATCCACGATTACCCGTTTGAACGGTTCTCCCAGCACAGGAATCGGATGCAGTGGCGCCCGAGGGATGACCTGGTTCGCTTTTCCTGTTAGTTGGCATCCATGACAGGTATTACAAAACTCCACAACATCTGACTTTAGACCTGGCCAGAAAAAGTGGCAAAGGACTCTGTCATAAGTCTTTGTTATTCCTAGGTGCCCAGCCCAAGCAGGGTCGTGTGCTAGGGATAACACTTGCTGTCTGAATGGTTTAGGAACGACCACCTGCTTGACAACCCCTAAACCCCGAACGTTGCCCTGCGCTGCCCACCTGCGCATAAGAACACCAGCCTCCATGAAGTAAGACACCTCTTTTGTGTTTGCTTCCTCAGAAATCGCTACACAATCAAAACATTTCTTCAGACTAACGTCTTCCTTCTGAGCCTTAATCATACTCTGTGAGGTTATCGATGACAATATATTGTGTAATTGGAATTCATTTCCACTCTTACCTATTGCCGTTTTCATTGAAGTGGAAATGCTGGACTGGGCTGGCTCCACGTTCACACGCTCCAGAATCGAGTCTGACAGGTCCACCTCGTCCCCCAACCTACGGGACTGGGCCCGTGTAAGCACACAAGCTGGGAACACATGAGGGTAAGCCTGTACTAAAATGTCGTCCGTAGGTTCCAGGGTAGGTGTGTCCACCACCTCTAACATGGGTGTTACATGGCCACCGGCAATGTCATTCCCAAGCAGAAATGTGACTCCCTCCACCGGCAGAGTTGGTACCACGCCAACACGAAAACGTCCCGACACTAGTTTGGACTTTAACCAGACCCAATGCAGTGGTACAGACATGGGGGTTGCTCCGAGTCCTTGTAGAAGGACGTTTGACCCACAGTATGACCCATGGGACCAGGGCAGGCTGTCTGCTAGCACTAAAGACTGCCCCCGTGTCACGCAGTATGGTGACGCTCATTTGGCCAACTGGTTCCCCTGTAAGAGACACATTCCCACCTGACACAAACGGAGCATACACCTGATCTGGCTTCTCCCCACCCTCGTTTGTATTATTGTTGTTTGTCTGAGACATGGAACGTATTAAGTTTATGCTTTTCGATCGCACCGGTGACGGTGCTTTCTTGTTTCTTAGAACCGGACACACCGCTATGAGGTGACCGGGACGATGACAATAAAAACACTCACGTGTCTCCTGTGCAGATCTGGTCTCACCCAGAGAAACACGGCTGGCATGAGATGCTGTTGTAGGCGTTGTTGGCGGTCGAGCCTCTTGTCGCGGTGCAGTAAACATTATTTTGTGGGTCAAAGCATACTCATCCGCTAACACAGCGGCTCGAGACAAAGTCGGCACTTTCTGTTTGTTTAAATGCACAACAATTCTGTCAGGTAGATGGTTTTTAAAATCTTCTAAAAGGACCAGCTCCCTTATCTCAGCAAACGTCTTGACCTTGCTAGCCGCACACCAGCGATCGAATAGTGTCTCTTTATCCCTGGCGAACTCTACAAAAGTGCGGGTCTGAGGCTTTGTGTGGTTCCTAAAACGTTGTCTATATGCCTCTGGAACCAACTCGTAGGCCCTTAACACAGTTGCTTTAACTATTTCGTAATCCCCACTCTCTTCTAGAGAGAGAGACGCCACAACCTCCTGGGCTTTGCCAGACAGTTTGCACTGCAGGAGGATGGACCAAACCTCCCGTGGCCAGTGCAACGCCGTAGCCACACGCTCAAATGCTGAAAAGTATGAATCTACTTCAGCCTCCCGGAAAGGCGGCACCACAGCAATATTCTTGCTCACCTCAAACCGACCAAGGTTGGGAGCTAACGGAACCCCAACACCAGCCTCTAACTCGAGCTGCCTGATTCGCACCTCTTTCTCTGCATCTATTTCTTTCTTTCTAAGTTCAAATTGTCTGTCCTTTTCCCTCTCCTCTCGTTCCATCTCTAGGCGAGCCAGCCGGTACTCGAGCCTAGCCGCAGCACTTCTGGACCCAACAGAGGAACGAGGCGAAAGGTCGGCCCTAGGTAAAACCACTGGTGCAGCGGCCCCCAACCCCTGTTCATCACCCAGCAGTGCATCCACAGTCTTTTCATCCCCAGACTCTTCACCTGAGGCCTCACTGCCCTCGTCCATCCCCTCACAAACCCCCTGGTGAACCAACCCTTTTTTTATCAACTCTAACATCTCTGCCTTGAGGGCCTGCCTTGGGACGGAGATTTTATAATGATCGGCGACGGCGAATAACTCTGACCTGCGCATCCCTCCCAGCTGGTCAAAGGATGGAGCCGCTAGAAAAACCGCCAGTGCTGGAGCAGCCATTCTAGTAGGTACACGCCAGCACTACTACTACAAACCAAACTAGCAACTTGTTGCTGAAATCACACTACAACACCACACCTTCGCACCAGCACCCACCAGGACCTCGTGTTCACAGGGAAGTCGGGAGATTGACGATCCCGGACGAGCCCCCACTTGTTACGTCTCCCTTAGTCTAGGTGTAAGGGAGCGCAACCCCTGCAAACATGAGCCCTGATGAACGCGGCGACCAGAGGTATGGGGTCGTGGTGTGAGTGACGACTACAGACACACAGACAAACGGTGTAAACAAAATAGGAGGTTTATTCTCTCCTTAAAAGGAAAAACCAAACAAATGTTCAGGGGAAAAGGGGCTGGGCGAGACCAAAGCAAAGAAACAAGCAAAAAGGGTGAACACTTCCCTAACTAACTTAAATCCCCCCCCCCTTTACTCTACCTCGGGCACGGATGAGGCCCGCTAACCAAAAGTACAGGGAGTGGTCCGCCCAGGTCTTGCCTAGTGTATCTAGACAGGCAGTCAGCTACGGGTGGTGTATACCCATGGGTCTCTTCCCTAACAATATCCCCTTTCCCCTCCCCTTGCAACACAGGAAGAAAAAATGTTTAACTCAAATAACAAACGGTATACAAAACAAATGTAACATACACACTAAACCAAAGAGCCCACGCTCTGAGGCTACCTTTTTTAACAAACAAAAACTCTCTCTCTCTCTCTCTCTCTGAACAAGATACTCACAAACCCCAACGACGGAAATAAACACAGAACCATGAGAGAGGACACCAGCGAGCCACCAGAATCGCTCTGCCATCAGAGCTGCAAACTCCATCCCTCCACGATCTACAATGACAGGTCTTTATAGACCTGCACCAGCTGCATCCAATAATGAAGGGGAGGAGTCCAGGTCGGTCGTATCCAATCGGCTGCACCTTGGTTGAAGGGTAGCCATCTTGCCTGCAGATTTCCTGTACATGGAGAGACAGGACACAAACCAACACAAACACCCCCAAAACGTAACAGGGGGGCCATGCCTTATAGGGTGATCAGAAGGTCGTCGGGTGAACGCAGGGGCAGACGAGACAGGAAGTACAAACCGCAGAGAGCATGCGTGTAACAGTCGTCCGGTGCCACTCAGTTTGACCCAGCCAGTAATTTTCCACTCAGTTCAGACAGTTTGCACATTGATAATACAAAGTTAAAGCATTGTACATTGATAATGCAGAGTTAAAGCATTTTACCATTACACCTTGGTAACCTCTGCCCGTCCCACCACCTGCCCCCTCGACGCCGTTCCATCCCACATTCTACAGTCGATCGCCTCCGATCTTCCTTTCCTCACTTGTCTCATTAACAATGCTCTGTTATCTGACACGCGGGTCAAAAAGAGACTAAATAAATCACTCTTGGGGCTGGAATTCAAACCTCAGTCTGTGGTTTCATGAACGGAATCCACCAACACTAGGCTATTGCCGAGGTGCAAAAGACCTGCAAAAAGTCAATGAAATGTAGGATCACCTTCGTTCAGTCAAGGCAAAGGATGACAGCTAATCACACCACTTTTGCTCCATCAAGAAGATTATCTGTACCTCAACAATAGGTACACACTTTCAAATACTAGTGAAACTAGTACTTACTTCTTCTACTGCTAGTACCACAAGTACCACAATTGTGACAAACAAACAACAAACTGTAACATTCTTTTTTTGCGTATTCAGTTGTTGATCAGCGGGTGATAGCAAGGTAATAGTGTTGATAGTGATATTAACAAAACATGTCACGAATTATGTACTAACCTCTGCCCGTCCCACCACCTACCCCCTCGACCCCATTCCATCCCACGTTTTACAGTTGATTGCCCCCGATCTTCCTTTCCTCACTTGACTCATTAACAATGCTCTGTTATCTGGCTTTTTCCCCAACACTTTGAAGGAGGCAAGAGTTAACCCACTCCTGAAGAAACCCACCCTCAACCCTTCTGAAGAAAACAACTACAGACCGGTATCTCTTCTTCCCTTCCTGTCCAAAACTATTGAACGAGCCAACTTTAACCAACTCTCCTCCTATCTCCATAGTAACAACCTCCTTGACCCCCACCAGTCAGGCTTCAAGGCGGGCCATTCCACAGAGACTGCTCTCCTCGCTGTCGCGGAGCAACTCCACGCTGCTAGAGCCGCCTCTCTCTCCTCCGTCCTCATTCTTCTGGACCTTTCTGCAGCAGTCGACACAGTAAACCACTAGACCCTTTTCTCGGCCCTTCAGGAACTTTGTGTCACAGGTTCCGCGCTCTCTCTTCTCTCATCCTACCTTGATGGTCGCACCTACCGGGTAACTTGGAGAGGATCGGTGTCGGAACCTTGTCCTCTTACTACTGGAGTTCCTCAGGGCTCCGTCCTGGGTCCCCTCCTCTTCTCAATTTACACCAACTCCCTTCGCTCCGTCTTTTGCTCGCATGTTTTTTTCTATCACAGCTATGCCGACAACACACAACTAATTCTCTCCTTCCCCTACTCGGACACTCAGGTGGCAGCACGGATCTCCACATGTCTGACTGACATCTCCCAGTGGATGTCCGGTCATCACCTGAATCTTGCACTCAAGACCTGACTGTTAACGCCCACTCTGACTGCTAGGAACCTCGGCGTGATACTCGACTCCCAACTCTCCCTGACTGCCAACATCACGAGAATACGACCCCTTCTCAATCAGAAGGTGTCGCAGGTACCGACTCAGGCTCTTATCATCTCCCGCCTTGACTACTGTAACTCTCTCCTGGCAGTTCTCCGGGCTACTGCCATTTGACCACTGCAGCTTATCCAGAATGCAGCAGCTCGACTGGTCTTCAACCTTCCGAAATACTCCCACACCATACCACTTCTTCGTTCTCTTCACTGGTTACCAGTGGCTGCCCGCATCCAGTTCAAAACATTGGTACTGACGTACCATGCTGTGAATGGATCGGGTCCAGTCTACATCCAGGACATGGTGAAACCGTACATCCCAACCCGCACACTCCGATCTGCATCTTCCAATCTGCTTGTTCCTCCCTTACTGAGAGAAAAGCACTCGGCGAGATCGCGACTCTTCGCTGTCCTGGCTCCCAGATGGTGGAATGAGCTCTCCGATGACATCAGGACTGCAGAGAGCCTCTACATCTTTCGTCGAAAACTCAAGACACACCTTTTTAGACTATACCTTGACTAAAACACTAGCAAACCCTAGCAGTAACAAATCGTAGCACTTAAACTTTTCTATAACATGTTTTCAAACTGCTTATTTGATGAAAATTGTACTTTCTTGTTACTTGTTCTTCTGAGTTTGTATCCCTATGTGGAAATGCACTTATTGTAAGTCGCTTTGGATAAAAGCATCAGCTAAATGACATGTAATGTAATAATGTAATGTAACTGTTTGGCTATGGCTGTCATTAAAGTTCATATGACTTAATAAATAACTAGAAGTAAACAGCAGTAAATATATAAAAGTAGCGGTCGAAGACAATGCATTTCGTTTGTGTTTATTATGTCTTTTGTGTGTTTTAGTTTTACTCATGTCAGTAAACCTGTGGACAACGCAGTCTTCAGAGTTGTGATGTTGGAAAAGAGTTTGTCTAACTGCCAAGGTGTATCGGAGCGCATTTCTTCAAATCCTCTCAAAACTCCTTTAACTATGGAAGTAAATCTGTGTCATCGGGTTTTGAAAGAAAAAGGTGATTGAATTTATAGCACTGAATATTTGACCGGATGGTAGCCATGTCCAATAATAACGGGGCTTTAACTCTTCCTTATGCCATCAGTGTGGTTTGTGTCTGTCAGATTCAGTAATAGACAGCTGACATTTGTACATTAACAGACTGTATTGGACATGAACTAAGCGGAAGTTAAACGAGAGCGTCCAGCCGGTCAGAATATGCCTCTTTTTCTAATTTTGAATTAATTTAATAATGCTGAGATCCTTCGACAAGCTGTTAGGAGGGATTGGCAGAGTTTTGAAACCAGGAATGCGCTTGAAGAGCGCACATGAGCCTGTAGCGTAGCGGGAAGGGGAGCAGCGGCTTTAGCGGAGCGTGCAGACGCATAACCCCGACAGGACATGCAAGAATAACCGCAGTAGCGCCGAGTGCGGAAAGTGTTCGGTGGAAGGATCCTTTTTCAGAGCGGCACGTCGATCTCAGTTGGGTATTAAGCGGCATGCAAAGTCCATGTAACGTTAAATGAGTATCTTCATGACCATGGGTAGATTTTATTGAGGATCTGGCACAATACAGCGACCTGCAAGTAGCACAGCGTCTTAAATAAAGGGAAGTACATCTTAATGCGAGGCTTTAGAAATGAACACAAAGGGTTCCTGTATTTTCTCATAAAGTCTGAAACGAGAACCCATTGGTTTTACGTGTTTACTGGTTTTTGAACTGGTTCGGCTACGCGTGCATGTTTGTTTTCCCCCGACAGCAGCAGATGTCTTGCGTCGTCACACATTTGCAAACATATTGCTGAAAATATTCAAAATGCATCCCATATCCATTGCAGCGATTACAATTGTATAAGTGAGCACTACACTGCCACGTATGAGGAAATACATAAAAGAACCTTTATTAAAAGTTCGCCTTAACCTGGATTCGAACCCTGTCAAGCAAAATAACATGTCGTTGGGTGGCTGCGCTACGCTGTCGGCCAACTGAGCTTGTAGGATGGTCTGCTGATTTATATACTTGTCATAAAATTGTATATCGTCAGTGGCAAGAAAACGTTTTGGTTCAGGGTGAACATTATATGTTCTTTTATGTATTTCTTCATACTTTGCCACACTGATGGCATAAAGGAGAGTTAAAGCCCCGTTATTATTGGACAATCCGCTACAATCCTGTCACCATGCTGCTGACAAGCCGAAGTTTGGTGCTCGCTTCTTTTGCTTGACGCATGTTCCTGATCTTGAATCTAGAATCGATTGCTCTTCCTTGAGGTCCCGGATGTTGTGCTTGAATTTTTTTGCGGTTCAATTATTTGCGGTTCAATAATTTAACTTTGAATTATTTGCGGTTTAATTTTTTGCAGTCTTTTAACGTTCACATACATAATTTCAATGCATAAATATTCAGTGCTCTAAATTAAATCACCTTTTTCTTTCAAAACCCGATGACACAGATTTAATTCCATATTCAACTTTCAACTTTTTCAGCTTTCAGCTAGAGACACCATTTAAACTTTAAAATGTTGACACAATTTTATAAAAAAAGCTTGTTGATGTCTATTCTACTTTTTTCATAATCACTAATTATGTTTCATTAGTTTGTGGGTCCGTTTCTAAGTTAGAGTGCAGCTTTGGAATGTTCCGGAAACCTGTGTGAGTGTGAGCAAAGTCCGAATTCGGTAAAAAAAAAAGGCACTTTTTCCTTTACAGCCACAATATTCATATTTCAGGCTTCATTTCTAGATTAAAACGATGCCGTGCTTGTGCTGGTCGCACTCATATGGAATCCAACAGTTATTTACTTTTTGCATGAGGAGCCCAAGAGTGAGACAAAGTCTAGGCTTCAATACATTACATGCCGACATTTAAAAAAAATAAAAATAGAAGGTACATTTGTAAACTGCTAGTTGAGCAGTTTTAAAACACATGAGACATGAAAACTTTACTCATGCCTTCGGAAGAGTCTTGTGTCTCTCAAAATCACATTATTTTTTGGATAAACCGGCAAGTTTTGCTCCAGGGGAGCATGGCATCATTTCACACTCTATATTTGACCTATTTACAAGAGATAAATATAAGTGCTGACAGTGTCTTCTTCTAACATCAATCAGGCATTTGAGTCCTCTTGAAAAAGTGTGGCATTATTAAGAGCACTGTCCAGCAGTACACCAACATCTGGGTTAAAGCACATTCCATCTCTGTAGCTTCCTGGTCCTGAGCGCTTTATTGGTGTGACACTCGTGTAAGTGAGCCCACATCTTGTTGGTATTGCTCTGCAGCTACTGATGCATCCGGCTGCGCTGGCGCAGTAACTGGGGATATCCATTCATCCATCCATCTTCAACCGCTTATCCGGGGTCGGGTCGCGGGGGCAACAGCTCAAGCAGGGGACCCCAAACTTCCCTTTCCCGGGCCACATCTACCAGCTCTGACTGGGGGATGTCAAGGCATTCCCAGACCAGTGCAGAGATATCATCTCTCCACCTAGTCCTGGGTCTTCCCAAGGGCCTCTTCCCAGCTGGACGTGCCTGGAACACCTTCCAAGGAAGGCGCCCAGGGGGCATCCTTACCAGATTCCCAAACCTCCTCAACTGGCTCCTTTTAACGCAAAGGAGCAGCGGCTCTACTCCAATCTCCTCACGAATGGCTGAGCTTCCCACCACTCTCCTCAAGAAACCCATTTTGGCCGCTTGTACCTGTGACCTAGTTCTTTCGGTTTTGACAAATGAAGGAGTTCAAGTACCTCGGGGTCTTGTTCACGAGTGAGGGGAAGGTGGAGTGTGAGCTTGGCTGGAGATTCGGAGCAGCGGGGGCGGTATTGCACTCGCTTTACTGCACCGTTGTGACGAAAAGAGAGCTGAGCCGGAAGGCAAAGCTCTCGATCTACCTGTCAATCTTCATTCCTACCCTCACCTATGGTCATAACTGGAGATACTAAAATTTCTCTGTGCAATCGAGAAGCTGCCCTAAAATCTGGCTTGAGGTGGAAGTAAAATGGACATAATCTTCAGTTGAACCATTACATTCAGGATTGAAGGGTGACAGATAATGATGTAGGTTAATTGTTCTTAACGTTTAATAGAAATAAACCAAAACTCTATTGTTTAATTGTCATTGTCAATTTATTGTTTAATTGTTATTGTCAATTACATTGTCAACAAATTGTCACGGTTTGGGTTCTTGTCTTGTTTTATTTTGTAGTTCAATGTCTCTTGTGTTCCTGGGTAACTTCACTTCCTGCCTTGTCCTGTCTTCCCCTGTGATTGTCTGCCGTGCCTGACCGTTTCCACCTGTGTCCAATCACCTGCACCTCCCTTGTGTATTCAAGCACTGTGAGTCTCTTGTCTTGTGTGGGTCCCTGTTTTTCTTGTCCGTTTAGTTTTCTCCTCCTTCCTGCTCTTTTTTGGTTGGAGCGATTTTGATTTTTGACGATTAAAGTCCTTTTATTTTTCATCAATACTCCGCATCTGCGTCCTCCCTCCTTGCCCACGCACCCCCCGTACTGACACAAATAATCCCTCTTCGTTGGTTTGTTTGGTTCTTAAATTAAATAAATAACAAGATGTATACAACAATGGTCAAAAAATGCCAAATGAATAAACCGTATTAGAGACAGAATCTGTAATAACCTAAATAGATAACTTAAACACCATGAAATATAATTAAATCGATGGTTTGGACGTATTCTGCAACCTACTGGTGGAGATGTGAACACGTCTGCGTCTCCTAAACGGTCTCTGCTCTGCCTTCACTGAAGCAACACAATACGTCTAAAATAAATATCAGAGCCAAGAGCAACCATCGACCACAAACCACTTTGATTAAAATATTAGCTATATTATTACCTGCATTATCAAATATTCCATCAAATGGTGAACTGATGAGAATTGCTGTGTACATGGATGGATGAAACTATATCTGTGTTTAGTCAACTACTGGTGCACAGTAGGGCTGTCCATATAGCTAAAAAATGTTTGAATATTCGCTTTAAAAAAACAGATATTTTCAAATGGCAACTTTTTGACAAAAGCGATCTGGTTTTATTGGAGAGTTTTTCGTGAAAGTACGTATTGTTTTGCACTTACTGTCCTTAGCAAGTCTTACAGAAACCTTGTGGCTTGCAGCAGTCCAGATGCAGTCAGAGCACTGGAGACATACGTCACGTCCTGACTGAAAGTCACACGCGCATGCGCAAACTCTGCGCTGATTCAGCAGCGTTGAGGAATTAGCAACACTGGTTCCATCAAGAGAGAACCCTCTTCGGGACCTTTCAATCGTAACGAGAACTACAGATGAAATACAATGTATTTAATTTCCCTATAAGTTTGATTCATCTTAGACTCAGAAATACCGAAGATAATTAGACTATGCTAAAAGAGAACCACTGTACATCAGACGTCCCTGTCCCTCCCTGTTTGTTGTGAGGTGTGGAGTGAATGGGTGCAAGTGTCCGTAGAATGTTTACAGTTCGATAAAGTTGGCAATTCACAGATTCAGACTTCCCGGTTCAATAGCTCATCAGGGAGGAGTTGTTAAAACACTAAAGACTGTGATGTCAAAAACAAGCTGCGCATGTGCATATCTTAAAGTCATTAAGTCGACTTTCTAATACTTATTTTTTTGTAGTCGGAAATGGGCTTCCACAAGATTAAGAGACATTAGTGGAATATCCAATAGACATATATAAAGGCTAGATGTCTCGTCCGCGTTGAACATCCGCACATGGCGGACATCTTGGTAGGGTGAGCTCGCTCACTCATAACATTGTGTTGGTAGTGATAAGTGTACTATTTAAATAACCATAACTTGCTCAATTTTCAACCAATTTTTAAACGATTTGGTTTGTTAGTCAGAGATGTACTTATGACACTGCATACATACTATGAATAATTATTTTATGTTCAAAAAAATGTGCCGCGTTTCAACTGCTTCATACTTTCAGCTTTTAAAACCGTTCAAATGTTAAAATGTTCAGCTCATTCAAGAGAGGGGTGCTATGACTTTTCAGCTAGATTGAGGAGTTCGGAAGGGTAGAGTGAGAGCAGAGTAGGAGCACTTGTGCCCTCACGGCCACAATATCAACTTTTCAGGTTTAATTTTGTATCAAAGCGATGCCGTGCTTGTGCTGGTCGGACTCATGTGGGTCTCAGTTATTTACTTTTTGCCTGAGGAGCTGAGGAAAGTGAGACAGTCTGTCTCCAGCCCCATAGGCTCTAATAGAAATCTGGTGACATATTTCTAAAAAAAAACAGAAGGTACACGTTTAGAAAACTGCCACCAGAGCTGTTTTAAGTACCGGAGAGACATGTAAACCAGTAGAGCCTTGGGTCTCTCAAAATCACATTATTTTTTGGATACCCATTTTTTGCATCAGAGGACATTTGTTTGAGGTGGGGATTCTGTGTAAATCGCTGTCTCTCTCTGCCCTTAGAGCTCGTTAGTGATGGCAGGGGCTCTGTTGTCAAGGTTACTCACAGACACCGGCTCTGTCTGTGACTCACAGCTGATCCGTATTAGCTGATTAGTGCAGTCTGACAGGAACTGAAGATATTCAGGTCTTACAGAGGACATTCCAGAACCTTCCTTTCTTTCTCTCCACTCCCCCTCCTCCCCGAACTCTTTCCCTTTTTTTTGAGGTGTGAATTCTATGGAAGTAAATCTGTGCCATCGGGGGTTGAAATAAAAAGTTGATTGAATTTCTAGCACTGAATATTTATGCATTGAAATTATGTACCTGAATGTTTTTCAACATTAAAACACCGCAAAAAAATTCAACCTAAAAAAAAAAAATGTTGAAATATTCGAAATGGAGGCTACAATATTCAACCGCAAAAAATTCAACCTTGGCACACGAACATGCGGATGCTACAATATTCAACCCAAATAAATTCAACCTTGGCACACCAACATCCGGGACACTAAGGAAGAGCAATCGATTCTAGATTCAAGATCAGGAGCGTGCGTCAAGCTAAAGGAGCGAGCACCCAAAACACCTTCGGCTTTGGATTGTAAACATGTCCAATAATAACGGGGCTTTAACTCTTCTTCATGTCATCAGTGTGGTTTGTGTCTGTAAGATTCCGTAATAGACAGCTGACATTTGTACATTAACAGACTGTGTTGGACATGAACTAAGCGGAAGTTAAACGAGAGCGTACAGCCGCTCACAATACGCCTCTTCTTCTAGTTTTGAATTCATTTAATAATGCTGAGATCCTTGGACAAGCTGTTAGGAGTGATTGGCGGAGTTTTGAAAACCAGGAACGCGCTTGAAGAGGCAGATGAGCCGCTGTATCGTAGTGGGGGGGGGGCAGCGGCAGCGGCTTTAGCGGAGCGTGCAGACGCATAAACCCGACAGGACATGCAGGAATAACCGCAGTAGCGTCGGTGGAAGGATCCTTTTTCACAGCGGCACAAGCCGATCTCAGTTGGGTATTAAGCGACATTCAAAGTCCACGTAACGTTAAATGAGTCTTCATGACCATGGGTAAACTTTATTGAGGATCTGGCACAACACAGCGACCTGCAAGT
Source organism: Pungitius pungitius (assembly GCF_949316345.1). Lineage (NCBI taxonomy): Eukaryota > Metazoa > Chordata > Actinopteri > Perciformes > Gasterosteidae > Pungitius > Pungitius pungitius. The sequence continues at coordinate 12,941,292 of NC_084909.1, read as the reverse complement.
AGCGCAGAGTCTTACGTAAAGGGATGTACGTCTTAATGCGAGGCTTTAGAATTTATCTCAAAGGGATCCTGTATTTGCTCGTAAAGTCTGAAACGAGAACCCATTTTTCAGTGACGGTGTTACGTGCCTACTGGTTTTTGAACTACTGGTTTGGCTACGGGTGCGTGTTTGTTTCCCCCCGGCAGGCAGGTGTTGTCTGCCTCCGTCACTTGAGTCGTCACACATTTGCAAACATATTGTTCTGAAAATGTTCAAAAATGCATCCCATATCCATTGCAGCGATTACGATTGTATAAGTGAGCACTACGTCACTGCCACGTATGAAGAAATACATAAAAGAACATTTATTAAAAGTCCGCCACAACCGGGATTCGAACCGTGTCGCGCAAAATAACATTGTGCCACAGAGCGGCTGTGCTACACACTCGGCCAACCGAGTCTAAGGGATTTTAGTTGATTTGTATATTTTAATAGAGTTGTATATCGTCAGTGGCAAGCAAACGTTTTGGTTTAGGGTGAACATTATATGTTCTTTTATGTATTTCTTCATACGTTGCCACACTGATGGCATGAAGAAGAGTTAAAGTCCCGTTATTATTGGACATGGATACAATCCGAAGCCGAAGGTGTTTTGGGTGCTCGCTCCTTTAGCTTGACGCAGGCTCCTGATCTTGAATCTAGAATCGATTGCTCTTCCTTAGTGTCCCGGATGTTGGTGTGCCAAGGTTGAATTTATTTGGGTTGAATATTGTAGCCTCCGCATGTTGGTGTGCCAAGGTTGAATTTTTTGCGGTTGAATATTGTAGCCTCCATTTCGAATATTTCAACATATTTTTTTTTTAGGTTGAATTTTTTTGCGGTGTTTTAATGTTGAAAAACATTCAGGTACATAATTTCAATGCATAAATATTCAGTGCTAGAAATTCAATCAACTTTTTATTTCAACCCCCGATGGCACAGATTTACTTCCATAGAATTCGGTGTAAATCGCTGTTATGCTCTCTGCCCTTTGATCCTCTGATCAGCTCGTTAATGAACCCAGGTGCTTCGTTGCTGTGGATATTTACACACGCGCTCCACTCTGTCGGTCTCACACAGCTGAATCATAACGGCTGATTAGTGGAGTCCCATGACGCAGCTATGCTTTCTGTCAACAGACCAACATCCTGAAACCCCTCGCTGCCCCCCACCCCCACCTCCTTACTATTTATCACTCACTCTGTCTCTCTCCCTATCTCTGTCTCTTTCTCCCGCTCTCTCTCCCTTCCTCACCCTCTCTCCATTCCTTACCCCTTCTCTCTCTTTTACTTCCTTTCTCTTTTCCTCCCTCCATCTTTCTGGTTTTCTCTCTTTCTACCCCCCATGGAGGGAATTCTTACTGTAATGTTTGATGAGGCCTATCAATTAATAACTTCTTAGTTTGAATAACAAACATTCTGTCTCCCAACTCCACCTTTCCCAATTCCATCCTTTCAAAATAAAAGCCTCAATGAGTATCTGTACCTTAACCATGAATCTCAGAATGAAGCTGTTTTGTAGATTGCTCTTTCAAATACTTGTACAACTACTACTACCATTACTAATACTAAAAAGTCTCTTACTAACTTAAAGAGTACTATTAGTTTTTATATTGCTCTATACTTCAACCACTACTAATATTACTACTATTAGTACTAATAGTATTAGTACTACAGCCGATAACACTAGTACTACTGCTAACACTATGTATGTATGTAACCTTCTTTCCCTGAA